>NC_136020.1:14056738-14344238 GCF_048128805.1 Centroberyx gerrardi
TTTCCTCTCGACTCCTGTGTACCCAAGATCCGTAAAGGGTGATTACGCTGAATCTGGTGACAGGATTGTGCTTAACGATGATCGTCAGCGCCGCTGTGGAAAAACACCAAGTCCCACCAAGACGCCGGATAAAGATTCATTTTCTGAGATTGACTGAAGCTTGGAAGATTAGTTTGACATTTAATTGAGGAAACAATGTGGCTGCAATCTCACTTGTTGTCCAGCTCTTGTGTTTGTCATTTTGATTGTTATTCTGTTGGAGTGAGATGTTTTATGACATCTCTCAGGCTTGGGGCTTCTTCGTTATTCTCAGACATAATTATTCTCTTTTATCGGTGTTTAAATCATCATGCGCAAATCAACTAAACCTGAACCTAAACTACATCCTCTCTGCTCTCTCATTACAAGGTACCTAACATTGTAAAAGCTCTTAAGCATTGAAACTGATATGAGGGCAGAGCATCACATTGACCTTTACCCCTAACCCCCTTAATACCCTTAACACAACCAAAGGCAGCTGAAGATTACATTTCCAAAGTGCCATATATTCATTTTGGGAGAAACATCGTTACATGAAGTTCAACTTTTATGATTATTAAATCGTAGAGGATCCAGTCTGGAAAAGTGTTCAAAGTTTTTGCCAACCAAGGACTGAAGTTACCAAGTATCCTTAACAAGTATAATCGTCTGTCTCAATAATTTTCTAAGAGTTAGTGTCACTTTTGGGAAATACTCTTCTCTTGCACTCTTCTCCTCTTTCCTCCTCCACTGCTTGGCCCTGCTCGGCACCCTGAGGCGCTCCGTCTGTGAGCCTCTCGGCTGAGGAGGGTGTCGGGGTTAAGGGGGCATCATAGCCGGGGAGGGGTGCAGGTCACGACCCCCCATGTCACGCTCTAATTGTGATTGTCATGTTGATGGAGAGGAAAGAGACTGGAAAATTAGCGAGCTAACATAAATTTTAATGATAGGTACTGGGGTCTGAGTGTGTGTGTGTGTGTGTGTGTGTGTGTGTGTGTTTTGTCTCTGTCCGTGTGTCAGTTTGTGGTGTGGGGGTGAATGTGTGTGTCTACTCAGTGTGTGTGTGTGTTTGTGTGTGAATGTTTGTGAGTCTTTGTGTGTGTATGTACGTGTGTGCTTGTGTGTGTGTGTGCATGTGTGTATTTTGTGTGTGTGTGTGTGTGTGTGTACAAATGTGCATGTGTGTGTTGTGTCTCTGTATATATCTGTCAGTGTGTGTTATGTGGTGTGTGAATGTGTGTCTGTGTGTCTACTGAGTGTGTGTGGACTGTGTGTGTGTGTGTGTGTATGTATGCATGAATGTTTGAGTGTCTTTGTGTGTGTGTCTGTGTATGTGTGTTTGTCAGTGTGCATCTGTGTCTTTGTGTCTGTCAGTGAGTGTGTGTGTATGAGAGAGTTGTACATATGTGTTCGTGTTGTGTCTGTCTTTGTGTGTGTGTGTGTGTGTGTGTGTGTGTGTGTGTGTGTGTAGGGGGGCTGCAGGGGCGGAGAGCAGTGAGTTATTTTGTCTCGGGGCGAACGGAAACCATTGTTTAAGCCGCAGCTCTTGTCTCCTAAGTGTTTGCTGTTGTGGGAATGCTGCGGTTTTGGAGTCGCAGAACAAGAACGTGGTGTGACGCTAACAGAAACAGAAACCACAGAAACAAAGTGAGGAGGAGAGAAAGGAGAGGGGGAGAAAAGAAGGGAGAGAGAGAGAGAGAGAAAGAGAGAGCTGCAGAGACAAGAGACGATGTGAGAGAGAAAGACAGAATGAGACAGAAAGAGAAAGAGAATCTACATGCAAATCAAAGCAGAATCTGAAAGAAGAGAAACTACAAGAGAGAAAGAGACAATGAGAGATAGAAAGAGAGGCAGAGAGAGAAGCTGCATGCAATGAAGGGCAGACATAACCAAAAAAAAAAAAAAAAACAGACTGGGAGAAAGAAAGACAAAATCAGAGAGGGAAAGCGGAAGAGATGCAGTGGGGCATGCAAAAAGAGGCAGTGGGACAGAGAGAGAGAGAGAAGACAAGAGAGAGGTGATTCCTCCTGTCCCTGTCATATTTTTTTTTTCTGCGATCTTTCTTTCTTGACCTCTGGCTGTGTATTTCCCCAGGCCAGCCCGCCGCTGGAATTTACAGTCCGATGGGCCTGCCTGCTAATAAAACACATGTGGACTTGTAGAGGAATGGGGAGGGACAAGGGCCTGAGAACAGCCTCTCTCTGTATCCAGGCACATACATCACACACACACACACACACACACAAGCATGCGTACACAGACGCACACTCACATACATACGCACGCGCAAACCCATTCACATGCACACACTCAGCCTGTCACACGCACACACACACACACACACACACACACACACACACATGCTCATACACATTCATTGCAAATTCGCTTCTGTCAGTGATACTGCTACCACCTCTACTACTACTGCTGTTATTAGTTCTACTATTGCACATACATACATATACATATTTCATTTTCAACCACTACTACTACTACTACTACTACTACTACTATACACACACACACACACATGCTCATACACATTCATTGCAAATTCGCTTCTGTCAGTGATACTGCTACTACCTCTACTACTATTGCTGTTATTAGTTCTACTATTGCACATACATACATATACATATTTCATTTTCAACCACTACTACTACTACTACTACTACCACTACTATACACACACACACACACACACACACACACACACACACATGCTCATACACATTCATTGCAAATTCGCTTCTGTCAGTGATACTGCTACTACCTCTACTACTATTGCTGTTATTAGTTCTACTATTGCACATACATACATATACATATTTCATTTTCAACCACTACTACTACTACTACTACTACCACTACTATACACACACACACACACACACACACACACACACACACACACACACACATGCTCATACACATTCATTGCAAATTCGCTTCTGTCAGTGATACTGCTACTACCTCTACTACTATTGCTGTTATTAGTTCTACTATTGCACATACATACATATACATATTTCATTTTCAACCACTACTACTACTACTACTACTACCACTACTACTACACACACACACCCACACACACACACACAGACACACATACACACACATAAAGTAAAGGTAAAGAATCTCTTGGAAGCTGATACACTTGGCATTTCCGCTACTTTTACAGCTCCTCTTAATGTGACTAAAAACTCCTGATATATGATATTGTTGCTGTTGCTAGGTGGTGGTCTTATGAATCAACATGTCATTTGGAGCAAAACTTGCCCCTGTCATATGTGCAAATGCATACTATATATATATATATTTTTAAAACTATTAAGCAGAGAGAGAATTATCTCTTAAACAAAGGAAAGACGCTCTTAGAAAGGTAAACTCATTATGGGAAAAGCAGTTTATGTTAGTAGATATTTTAAGAGATTTGCCAACAAAATATTTTTGAGGATGGAATCATCTATAGTTTTGAAGTATAGGGTGATAAAATTCAGGCTTCTTTTTTTTGTAAGCAGATATAGAGTGTCTTGGAATGAACCCCTTCAAACGATATATTTTCCTACCATAGATATCCTTTTCTAAAGACAGATGCCAGTGACATGAAAAAGCTGTCCTGGGATCAGTTGAAATCCTATATCCCAAATTTGTAAAGTGGATCATCGGGGGATTAGGCTACAAATGTTCCCCACGTGTAATTGATTTCTAGACTAGGGAGACCATGAACATTGGCCAGAGCTAAGTGGCCTCAAGTCCGACTGGGTTTCTCTCAAATCAATGCTGTGTGTCTCTCCTGTGCTCCGGCACCAAATAACAACAGACATGAAGAACACATGCAGCTCCGCTTTTTCCATTCGCAAATCTGGCTCTCGCTCTCTCTATCTTTGGTTAGAAAACAAAAACGCATCTCTCTCTCTCTCTCTCTCTCTCTCTCTCTCTCTTGTTCTCTCTTTCTGCTGTTCTTTTGTTCTGTCTTTCTCTTGTTCTCCTTTTATTTTTGTGTCTCTCGCAGAGTGGATGTGATTCATCCTCCAGCTGTCCGCAAAATATGTCCTCGTCGGGCAGATATGCGCGAGGATTATCCCCTGCGTAGAAAAAGCTCGCAATTAAATGTTTTATATACTAGCCTCGAGAGGAGTGTGTGTGCGTGTGTGTGTGTGTGTGTGTGTGTCAGGATGCATGTGTGCGGTATGGCTTCAAGCAGCGTTCCCGGTTCCAACTGGGGCCCTTCTGTGTTTTGTGGGACTCCAGGGGGCCGAGCAGAGAGAGACAGAGAGATAGAGAGTCCTGTCACCAAAACCCCTCCGACTCAACCTCTCTCCTCGTTAATCTCGAGTCCTTGGAGTCTGCAGAGATCCCTGTCTGTGTTAAAGGAATACACCGAGTTTTTGGGAGGTCCTGCCCGTTGGTCAGCTTACCCATTAAGTGATGAAACCGTAGACACCAAAATCATCCATGTGTCCCTGGTAGATCGTTCGCCTTTGTGCTCAATACTAACACTTTAGCGTACACTATGTTGAGTGATAGTAGGTGGTATCATTAACTCAAAATAGCTGATGTAGCCAGGTTTGGTTTTGGAACATTTCTTGTGGCTGCAATGCATTATGGACTCGTTTTCCTACCTTCAGAAGAAGCCATTTCCTGCCATTTATTCTTGTGCGGTATGAGAAACAACTTGAAAATTGCCCAAGCTTGATAATCTATCACAGTAAACATGAAGCCTTAATTTGGTTTGGTCAAAGTTTCGGTTTTATCATTGTTCCCAAGTTGAGTGTTTTCATATCAGTGCTGCATTATATTACGCTGCTGTCAATCACCTGACACCCACAGGGAGAAAGAAGTCTCCTCCAGGAAATAAACCCTCAAAAACTCCTTACAAATTTTATTGTCACATCCATGTCTTTTTATTTAGGGCGGGACAGCAGCTAACTTCAAGCTAGGTTTGACACGGAGAGTTTGTATTTTAAAAAGAATGAGAAATGATCAAATGTTTGAAAAATCTAATTGCATCTGGCATGTATTGGAAAATGATTGGGGGAAATGTAAACTAGGCATAGACAGTAGTAAACAGGCTATAACTCTAAATGACACCGGGTTTCTCCTTTAAGCCTTCGCAGTTCATTTCAAAGATGAATGGAAAACATGTAAAAAGTTTTTGTTGCATTTGTTTTGACACTGGTATGTGATCTATCATGTGTTACATAACCAAGTGGACATAAACAAGCAGACGGGACGGAGAACAATGGGGCTCGGGTGGCTGTGCTATTGTTTCCCAAGGCGTTCCTCATCATCGTAAGAGCACATGGGTGGATGGAAACGAGGGGCGGGGTTGTGGGGTTGGGGTCAAATGGAAGAGTTTTCTATACAGCATCATCCTTTTGTTTCTTATAGCTTACTGTGTTATCCATAGTCGACTTTGTCCTCTATTCGTCTATCCCCATCCTTGCTGAAGGTAATACTTCCCATCCACACCACCTCAGACTGGAGTTTCATTCCAAAATGAAATATTCACCATTTGAATAAAAAAAAAAAAAAGACACCCAGTCTTTAAAAATCATTGATAAATAATTGATAAATGTTGGTGCTTTTCAATGGATTGTACATAACCTAAGTCCTCGTTGACAAAATCATATCACTTTAGGCTTGACAGTAAGTCGGGTAATATGTTTTTTCTTCCAAAATGGCTATAGAGTGTTTTGTGAAATAACTTTTCTATTGTTTCCCCAAGCCGTCCCACATCATATGGACACATGGATGGGAGTGGGGGTTGGGATGGGTGGGGTCAAAATAAAGCTCGGTCTATATATTATTTGGATGGAAGAGGGGAGGAAGGGTTGGGGGGGGGGGGGGTAGTGATTCGAGAGACCGTTCCTATGTATCCATCAGTAACCATGTGTCCAGTTGAAGTGTCTTTGAGCAAGGCACTGAACCTCTACCTGAACGCTCATTATAAGTCGCTCTGGATAACAGCATCAGCTAAAATATAAAAATATATGTAATTTTAAAGGGAGGGAGGACATAGCTTGGTCTGCCCATTCATACAGAAGGACACTGCATCATACACATAATGTGGTGGTGGGTGGGGGGATGGGATGTGGGTTACTGGGTGTATGGGGAGTGTGAGCGGGTCATATAGGGGTGTCAGCCGGGTAAGGGGAGGGGTTTGGGCGGTTAACTGCTCGCTGTTTCTTTGTGTGTAATCTGTGATAATGAGGAGGAAACAGTAGACAAAGCGACAGTATATAGAGACAAAGACAAAGAGCAAGGCACGAAATGAGTGAATTGGGCTGCTTGTTTTGGGACTCAGGCTCATTAAAACCTATAGACTTGAAGAGTGATATTCCAAAATGCTCTATAGCTATTTTGGTAATAAAAAAACCCCTAAAGGTGCCATAATTTTTCAGCCAAGCTCTAAAGTTACCTTCTCTCCTTTAAAAGGCAACATAATTTGTTTTCATTTCATGCTCTCAGTCATTTTGTAAAGGGAGTTTTCACTTTTTTTTGCATGGTGGATGTGTCAATATGGAAATTAAGCTCTTCACTGGTTGTGTGGGACCCACCAGTGACAGGCAGACGACACATTTTGGGCCGCCAACCCACAGGTTAAGAAATCAGGATTTAGAAAATGGCGAGTGACCCAGACAGTCTGACTGCTTCAGCCCGTCTGCCCGCTAACCTCCAGGGACTCATAGGGAACCATCTCTTAGCATGTGAAAAGGAAGTGGGTATTAAGTTCAGGAAACTTGACCCCTAGTATAAGTTATATTGACTGTGCCCATATATTTTTTTTAACCCTTTAAACAGTTCTAAGTCAGTGTTGTCCATCTCCAATATGATGGAAATTCCTCCCTGACTACAGCTACATAAAAACTGTCTGTAAGCCCTGCAATGACATTTTATTGCCTTTAGACATTTATTCTTTCATGTAATTGTTTGATAATGTTTTTGTGAATTAATTCTGCTTTTAACGGCAGTTTAGTGAGTTTTAATGAATAGGTGAGGTGGGTCAACCTGCCTTAAATGGATGCTATCCCTAAAAGAATTTCAAAAGTATTGGTTTCAATGGAGAGTTTTAGTGTCCCATGGTCTAAATGCTGTTTCAGAGGCTTTTCCACCCTGACAAGAATACAATTATTGGGGAAACACTGGATACTTTCTCATTTTTGGGGCATAAAAATGGTCAAATTTAAAGATATTGAACATCGGTGCCAACACAAAAATATTGATAGCCTATCGGTATCAGCCTTCAAAAACTTACACCCAAGTCTAACATTGCAGGATTTGAATTAATTATTATTTTGACTTTGGCTCCTAGTTCATAAAGGATTTTAATCTATTCTCTGTAGCGCAAGAGGCGGCATTAGGCAAGAGTGCTTGTAGGCTGAAAAGCAAAACTTGCCAAATTTTCATTTTATGTGTAGGTTTATTCTCTGTCTTTTTGTGCGTGTCTGTATTCCTGTGTGCATGTCAGTGTGTGTTAGTGTGGATTTGTGTGAGTGTGTGTGTGTGTGGTTTACATAAACCCATAATTGCTTTCACAGTGCTGGAAGCGTCATCCGTGCCGCGGGCCTGTTCCTCCTGTGTCACGCTGCAGTGTCAATAGCATGCCCACCCACACTATTACATACATAATTGATCCGTCTCCATGGCGATGCGGAACCTGAGGAGTCATCGCCGCGGTGATCTCTATCGGACACGCAGGTCTCTAACCGATGATGTCATCATTGTGTAATTCTCAGTTGTCTCTGCTCTAATTACACTTAACTTGTCTGGCCCTATCTGCTGTAATTTTTGATGTGATTTGATTTTTTTAATCACTTCATAACCATATTAAGAGCTGTAATTACATTCGGGCCCTATCTAATGCAATTTATGATTGGACTTGGTCTATTTAATAACTTTCATAATGCATTAAGCATAAATAAAATCAACACAGCACAGTCAGAGGCTTCAGTCCATTTTGGTACTCATGATATAAAGATGGTAAAACAGGTTGGAAAAATGCATTCACTATTAGGAAAAATGTTCAAATCAAATCATAATACAATGCAATCATGTAATTATAAGATACAGATAAGATATTGATCCACTAGGGGAAATTCGGGATCGGAAATCATACTCAAAACGCTTGAATGTGTCTAAGAATTTACAACATGATACCAATGAATTGTGATCACAAGGGCGAACTATCAAGGAGCCACTATTCAACCCGTATTTTAATGGAAGATTTGGGACATTCTTACCAAAGTGATGGAGCTGGGAAAGCACCGTTAATGTTAACTTAATTGGTTAAGGACAATGTGAGACGGTTGGTGTTATTATATGGATGGGTTACGCTGAAGGCAGCAGTTATGGTCAGAGTTGCACCAACCATCCCAATGAGAAAAACTGCAATAGCAACACACCGAACAAACTGAGAAACGACTTCACTGCTGTCACAGAAAAGACACTTCACTGTGATTTCAGTCTGTTTCTATTTCTCACTTGAATTGAAAGTTTACAATGCCAATTGTGTGTTGAGTGAGTCTCAGGATCCTTGGGCCCTTGAAGGCTCTTAAAACCCGAATGTATAATTACAAAAAAACATGGACATCAAGAGGAAAATATGCATTCTTTTCTTCTTTCCTGAAAAACGTGCTTTTTGCGGATGTGTTTTTGTCTGCTCCTTGGACTAGTTACAAATTAGGTCAGTGCAGGGAATATTTGTCATTTTCAATAACCGAGCTTCAGTTATGAGTTATTTTTGCACAACTTCCACATATCTGGAGAATTACTTAACAGGACACGATAATGAGATGAGTAAACACTCAAGCTGCGGCTGGTGCACCCGTCACAAATAATTTGTAGGAAGGCCGCTGTGCTCAGACTAGTCAGCGCATTATCTTAATGCAGAATGTCTATTCAAAGGAACGGGGTCACACTCAACAGAGGAAATATATTTCAATTTTAAATTTAATTTCATTATGAACAGAATGTTGTCAGCCCTCCAGTCTATCTATCTATCTATCTATCATCAATTGTTTTTATGGGTAAGTGCATAGTAAACCATTCAACTCTCTTCAACTGTCCTCAATAAATGCAAAACCTCCACTGAATCAGCTGCAAACCAGATGGAAATATTAGAGCGAAAAACATCCTTTGTATAAATTGTATAATCCTCTCTCTATCCTCTATATCTCTATCCTTTATGAATGTATCAAAGTAATCATAATAATAATGGAAGGTGGGTTTGTACACATAAATCAAGTTATATCTAATAAGCATGACTATAATTTTCCTGTGAGCTCCAAGTTATGGCCTGAAGTTAGACTAAGATATCATAAAACCCAGCTGAATAAAAATCTGCCACAGGTTGAGGTATGCCAGAATAAACTGTCATTGCCACAGGTGCAGATGTGGTTCACAGTGCTGTTGACGTACTGCGATGGGTAGAGTGAAGCTGCGTGGAGCTTGACAGTTACAGGCCGGGACTGATGGGTTTTTGCCTGAGGACGAACGAAAAGTCACCCAGAGTTCAGACACAGGTGCCTGTCTATCTGTCTGCCTGTCTGGCGGAAGATGGATGTGATGTGTCTTTCTGCGTCATGTTCATATCTCCGCTGAGTCAGCCAGAAATGCTGAGCTCAGTTTGGTCCTGTGTATCTCAATGGGTAGAGCATGGCACTGATACTGTTAGGGTTTTATGGGTTCAATTGTTACTGGGGGTCACTGATATTAAAAAAAGTATTGAGGAATAATCTGTGGAACTTACAGTAAAGAGGCATTAAGTAATTTATGCCTTTTATTGACCTATCGACATCTCTCTGGCACAGCTTATGGACAGAAGTATAAAAGTCACATTTTCACAACAGAGACAAGTAAGCTGGCTAATTAGAGCAGAGATCCAACAGAAATATCAAGTGAAGAGGTAATACTGTGCAAACTAATACTACTTTAATACTACTAATACTGCAAACTATAGCTATTGAAAATGAGAGGGTGTGGGGGCGTTTCCAAAACAAATTACAAACCAGAAAATATGTTTTTAAAAGCATTTTGAAATGTTAGCACCTGGTGAAGGAATCATTGAGTCATTGGTATTGATCAACATCCCTACCAACACCCCACCCCCAGATATATTATGGTCATTTTGTGCTATGGGACAGTAAAAATCTTACTTAATGCGAGGTAGCAAAATGCTTTCCATAATGGATATTAAGAGTTTGATTTCAAACGGAGATATCCACCACTGGAAAAAAAGTGACACCCACTCTTACACAATGACCAACAGCAAAAAAATTAAACAAAGGATGATACTTTAAGTGATGTAATTACTTAGTAGTAAAATATGGCAACATTTTTGCAGACTGAATCCTCTATATTTTAGATATTGAACGATGAACTCAGGTAATGGCTTTTTTCCACAATAAATATATAGCGTTTTGGAATTTATATTATATTTTTCCTTATTAGTTCTCCTCCGGTCCAGCCAAACAGCGAAGTCAGTACAGGAAAGGAATAAATGTGAACTCGCCCAGTGTGACTCCAGAGCGGCTGAAGGTAGTGAGTTGGGGAATGCAGACACCATGGAGGATATTGACATTTTGCCAATCCCAGATGTGATTATCTGGCTATTATACCAGCAGCAACTGGGCACAGCAAGACTATCATAACAGGGCGTGGTGGAGGAACTGATATTATTGGTGCGAGGGAAGGGAGAGAGATATGCACACACACACACACACACACACACACACAGAGAGACAGACAGACACAGGTCCCCTTTAGAGAGATTGGATATTAGTCTGCATATACCCACTAATTACTTGTTTCTGCCTGGCAGCAACCCGGAGGGATAGGGCCAGTGTGATATGTGTCCCTCTGTGTGTGTGTGTGTGTGTGTGTGTGTGTGCATGTGTGTGTGAGAGAGAGAGAGAGAGAGAGAGAGAGAGAGAGAGAATGTGTCCTCCTACTGCTAATGTCCCCATTCTTATTTACAGTAATGAGTTGATTGATTGCCCCTATATCTCTCATGGTGATACTTATTGATTTACTGATCTGGACAAACATGTGACTGAATGGACTCATCTGATGTAGACAAACACTGCTGCCCATGTGACAGCATGAGAAAATATATTCCATATGGTAGATAAACACTTTGGATAAAAGTTGGACCTTGTGCCTGGCAGTGATACTTAATATTAAAACTATAATAAAAACAATAATAGTAAAATGGATCAAAACACATAAAGTAGCATTTTTGTTTCTACTGTTTCAAAGAAAGCATATATTAAATTTAAGGCAATTTGGGAATGTAACCAGCATTATGTGAAGAGTTATTCCAAAACAATCTAGAAAAAATCAGAGGTTCATAGTTGAATATGTAGCTAGTCTGCATCAGTCAAGAACTTAAATAACCTTCTACTCTTTTAAAAAGTACCAGAATGTGTTTTTGTAGCAGTATGAGTCATTGTTTTCAAATGGCGGATAATATCTCATTTTGGAAGGAAACTGTTCGTATATTTTCGGTGGTTACCATGACAGCACATCGCACCGAAGGAGACGATTAAAGTGCATACCGTGTGGTTGTGGCCTATATTACTGGTGGGAAAACTGTAAACACTTCAGTCTGTAACATCATAACAATTTAAGTCTTTGTCTCTTCTTGCCCTGCAATTAATCACTCAATGTACAGTCAGTCTGTGTAATGAATGTGCAGCACACTTAATCCTGCTATATGCACAGATTACCAGACAAAGGGGGGCCTCCTAATACTGGGGCACTGCAGAATTGGGAACATCCCAGGCTGATGTATAGCAGGTCTGTATATTAATGAGCCTACTGTACAATACTGTTACTATTTTCTCACAACTGTGCTGAGCTTTAACCACATTACTTGCTATGGCTCTCATAATGTGGTTGATATCGGCCAGCATAGTCCCACAAACTCAGGATTTATGTCGTTTGTCGCACTGCAAACCGCTTTGTGATTAACCTGTTTATTTAAAATGCTTTATAAATACATTTGACCCGACTTGAACGTGATGAATGTGCGGCGAGGGTCGTGCGGTGCAGCTCGGCGCAGTTGTAAAGCGGTTCAGGCGTCGAGTGTGAAACGGCCCTGTTAGTCTCCGGCCCTTATATTTACATTAAGCTTTAAGCTGCAGGGGGCCAAGCCGCTGGTACGTCTTTAATGAGCGCCGCCGCCACAGCAGGCTAGTACAGGAGCTCCAGCAGTTACACACACACACAAACACATGCACAGAAATTGGCATACATAGGCTACACACAAAGAACGCACATGCACACCCACACACACACACACACTCATGGTCACTCAAGCAAACGAGGTTAATCAAGCTACTGTGATTCAGCCCTGCCTGCAGCCACTGTATCCGTAGTGGTTTTACACACAGAGTGCTGTCTGCTTCACAGTCTCTGGTCCTGCCGTGTTGTTTGATCCCCTATCTTTATCAGTTACCTCTACATTTATATTTTACATTTTAGGCATTTGGCTGAAATGCCTAAAATGTGAAAAAGGAGGTGTTCAGTGCCTTGCACAAGGACACTTCAGCAGAACACATCGTCACTATTGGGTGAAAATCTCCAAAATGTCACCTTTTCAGAAAACTAAGAAAAAGCCTTATTTTTAGCTTTATCACGGTGTATTTTTGAGTATATATCCAGTGGGATTTTAAAAAGTTTCAGAAGCCCAAGGGTTGTAGAATTTTCTCAATTTATAGAGAACCATGTAATCCTTCAATTCAAGCTAAAAACATGTAATTCGCCAAAGTTGGAGTTACAAGGTTTTCACATGACAACAGCGATATGGTTGTTTCACAGATTGAACCTCCAAGCAAAGGTACCACTCAACAGAAATGAGGGGTGGTAGTGTTGGGTGAGAGGGGGTAAGAGGATGCAGACTGCACTCTATGCTATCCCCCCCCCCCCCCACACACACACACACACACAAGGCCCAGAGAGATTGGGTGCGCTGTTACATGGACCGTGAGCTTGGTCCGGCGTTGGGCTGCATTGTGACTCAATGGGGTGTGAATAACGACTGCAGAGGCTTTCTGCGGGCCACAGCCGGGTATTAACAGATGATCTGCGGTAAACAAAGGATCAGGGGGGTGTGAGGGACAAACTGTGCAGGACTGGGGAGGTTTACAAACACTTAAAGAGCATACAGTACAGTGGAGAGGTCAAAGGACAGAGGATGATCTCAGCTCTTGATTCTCGTCTTTGAAATAAAGTGGTGCCCTTCCTGTTTCAGGAAATGCCTTTTTTATGCATTGCTGCTTTCATCTAATTCATTTCAAGTGGATAGCATTCACCCTTTCTGCATTTTTGAATAAGGCAACTTACTCAGTATGCACATTTAGATTCATCCAGGCCGGGCCGGAGGTCGTGAAGCAGTCTAAATCAGCATATGTTTTCATGTTTTCTTCCCCCTCTGCCTAAGTCAACAGTGATCGGGCCAGTGAGTCAATGAATAGTGTCTTTATTCCACTCTGGTTGCTACAGCAAAGATCTACTATAATATATCTCCTTGGTGGTCTGAGTGTAGGGCAGGACTGAGTTATTGACCAAAACCTTGTCTTTTTATTCAAAATGACAAGGTTAGCTGTGCATAAAAAGGCAAGGTTGCTTCAAGTTGTCTTGAAAACTAGATTTGGAGGAAGACCAGTAACAACATTAGAAGGCTGTGATTTGATTACCAGACTGTTGGCCGACACATAAATGCGACTTTAAAAGCTGCAGACTTATGATTGTGACGCTTCTTGGTAGCAATCAGTTTAACTACTGGAGGTGTCAGAGTTTTAGGGCACACGGAGCGGGACATAATCAAACATGATGTATGGTTTAATGTCAGACCGAGAGCTGGTTGGCCGGAAATGCACATCCATCAAACCAACAGCCAACCCATTTAGTTCCTGACACAACACTTTAAGGAGTGCTTAATCCGATTGGCGGACGCTAAAGGACGACCCGAAATGAAATTAGCACAAGAAGGCTATTAAGTAGCCCTTCTTTGTGTTTCTGCATTTTGACAGCTGAAGGTCGTTCCAAGTAAAAGTCATACGAGTTTTGTTCTAAAATGAAATATTCACCATTTGATAAAGGTGGTACCTATGTAAAACTCACTGTTAGCTATCTTTAGTGCATCATTTACAAAATAGCAACATTTTAGTGTGTGTAATCATCTCTGCTTTTAAAATATTGAGCAATTAACATCCAATAGCATTTTTTGGAATGAAATTTTCGAATTAAATCTTTCAATATTCTCTCTTTCAGCTGGCAAGAAAACAGTTTTAGATGGAGAAGGAAAATACTGATTACGTTTTTTCTGCATTAGTAATTATTTCAGAAGTTCCCGTTACCTCCAAAACATTTCAAAACAGTTTAATGTTACACACGCGACCTTGTGAATGTTCTTGTTTTGGTTCTGGTGAATTGAGGTCGTTGTGTGTGTTGTGTCCTCGGGCTAAGAGCTGGATAAATGAGTCTGGCGAGCTGCGAAAAGAAGCAGAGACCGTCTCAAGAGTCTTCCAGCTGATTACTGATCATACCTGGCCGTACACACTCAGAGGACCGCAGCTTGTGCAGTTAATCAGAGGTGGGAAGTCACAGTAAAAATGATTTGTTACTGTACGTTATGTAAGATTTTCAAGTTTTTCTTTCACTTAAGACTTTTTACTTTTACTACATTTCAAAAGAAAAATCTATACTTTCTACTCACTACATTTTCAAAACAGACTCGTTGCTCTCGGGAAATCATCAACTGATTGTTTTTTGTTTTTTTCTTTCCATACCGGAAGTAGCTGATCAAGAGCCAAATGTGATTGGCTGCTTGTAAACCAAAGCGACTCCAAAAAGGAGGGAAAGGGACAGAGAGAGAGAGAAGTGACACGAAGAACAGAGAAGCAACAAGAGAGCGGAGAATTAACATTAGTGAATTCAGCTGTGTGATTTGAGGTGTAGACTCTTTCTCATCTGTGATTCAGAGGAACGGCCAACAGAGAATCCCTGTTTAGTACATTAGAAATTATTTTGTTAGAGGACGACTTTTACTTTTCTATTTTAAGTAAATTTAAGACCATGTAGTTTTATACTTTGACTTGAATAAAGGATTTTAAATGGTACTTCAACTTTTACCTGAGTATATTTTTAGATGAGTATTTGCACTTTTACTTGAGTAAGGAATTTGTGTACCTCTACCACCTCTGCAATTACTGAATCTGTTGGGATGAATGAGGTTAAATGATTTCATCCTTGGATGTTGATGTCATCTTAGTCTTGCATGTAAAATTTTGGTTGCCAGGTTTGATGCAGCTTTCAGGCTGTAAACGATGGAGTCTAGCTCCATTAAAAGGCCTGCAGGTCTGCTCTCTCCAGCCCCTGGGGCGTCGCCACTGCTCCCCCTGGGACAGCTGACCTTTGACCCCCTGGCAGCCCACAGGTCATCACAGCGGTGACCTCAGCAGTTACAAGGGGCACATTCCCACTGAGAGGGTTGAAGGGCTGGACCCCCAAGGCCACGAACACACAGAAACATACATACGCAAACACACAGACAAGCGCGAACACACACACACACACACACAAACAATTCCCACCAAGGCCCTAGCTCTATGCCGCTGAGTCAGCAAAAACAAACTCTCAGCTGCTTCATTTTGATAATCAAGTTTGACTTTGAAGTTTTTTTTTCTTCCCTGAACATGATTAAATTTCCCCAGAGTCACAAAGTCTAGCACGGCTTTATTAATTACTGCAACGAGTAGTGAGTGATTTACGGTCAAAGTCTTTGGTGTCAGAGTTTAGAGTGGTGGAAATACGTATCATTAGTCTGCGAGACTCTCTAAGTAGTGGCCATACACTCATAATGAAACCTTTCATTAGGAATCTGGGAGGATCGGCTCTGTCAGGTGAGTAAGTGTGTGTGTATGTGTGTGTTGTGGCGGCATAATATGCATGCGTGTATACACGTGTGCCAGTATGTGTGCCTGTGTACGTACCTGTTTGTGTGGTTATGAGTGTTTATCCTCCCTCTCTCTCTCTCTCTCTCTCTCCCTCTCTCCCTCTCTCCCTCTCTCTCTCTCTCTCTCTCTCTCTCTCTCTCTCTCTCTCTCATCGGGGCTGCTTTATTTGGCAACAAGCAATGAGAGCTAACAACCCAAGCCTGTTTTCCCTCACCCACACACACAGTTTTTCTCTCATCATTTCCGTCTCACTTCCTCTTCTCCTCATCTCAATTGCTCTTTCACTCATCCCTCTGTCACCTTCACCCACCAGACCTCCAAATCAGCGCTGACGTGACATCACCGCGCACTCAGCCAAGTCGTGATGCACTTCCTCATCTTTCTGCATCTTTCTCTCTCTCTTTCTCTCCCTCCAGTCTCTCTCTCTCCCTCTGTCTGTGTTTCCCTGAGGTGTTTTGGTGTTAAGAGTTGTGTTAGTGCGCCGATGCCTTTGGGAAACATGCTGCCTTCCTATAGGGGCATCCAACTCCTTTAACATCAGCCAATGTTAAAGGAGTAGTTCACCCAAAAATTCCGGAATTGCCTCTTCAGCCTCATGCCAGTTGAAACACAGGTGAAGTTCATTAGTCCATATAACACACATATAACACAGCAGCCTTCTCCAAAACAACTAAAGTCTGCGGTGACCAGGACTTTAGAGTTCCAAAAAAGCAAAAAATTACCATAAAATTACTCCCTACAGCTTGTGCGGCATAATCCAAGTCTTCTGAAGCCAAATGATCTCACTGTGAGTGGAAAATATTGATATTGACACCATTATTTAGCGCAAATCTTGAAAACCTCGAAAAATTCACATTCAAAAACATTCACGTCGGTAAATAATGACAGAATTTTCATTTTTGGGTGAACTATTCCTTTAACATAGTAGCAGGCATTTCAGGTGCATTTATTTACCTCATTACTTTAATTTATGCTTTTTTTCCCAAGTGTCTTGTAGTCTAACTGCAGTCTACATGGTTTTTCCAGACACTCTTCCATCTCTCCATACAGCCTGCTGCAGTTCTGTAACGCAAACAAACTCCTGCATAAACTCAAGTGTCATGCATGTAAAGTAGATGGATGATGTTCCCAGGCTTTACAAATAAAATTTACCACTGTATACCGTGGTTTGATGCAATATGTTTCACTTGGCAGATCTGGATTCTTGTGGTTTGTTCATTTTGGAGTTTGCGTCCGCGATGCTTTAGGCCCTGAGCGCTCCCATGTGTTAGCTGGGTTGTGGTTATCGTCCATATAAACAGCGAACTCCAGCCGCATCGCAGTAAACATGGATTACTTCCTGGTAGAGGTAAAACAGCTTTTTAGCCAATAACACACAATGGATATAAGAGGACTTTGACATCGCAGGAATTTGCACAGAATTTAGACAGCATAAATCCTTTCTCAGTGTGTTTTAAGTGTTTGGCAGATACCCTTTTCCATCAAAAAAATCTACTGATCAAGAATTGAGAAAAAGGTTTCCAATTAACGCCCATACATTTTGATGTTATAATGCATTGTGAACACCCAGGAAAACAAAACATTCTCTGCATGTGGGAAAACTGCCAACTGTCAATAACAGTAAAAAAAAAGAGATAAAGAGTCAAATTGAATGGTTTCACTCCACAATGCGACATATCTATTTTGGTCACTGTTATAAAATTAGATTACATCCAATAAAATGGTACTATTCTGCAAAGAGCTTGAGATTGCTAACACATTCAGTTATATATAATAGCAATATTTAATTTCATGCAGCAACCATTTTGTCACATTCTTCAAACAGTGGATATATCATTTTGGAACATCACTCTTCTTCATCTGTTTTTATAGGACACCTCCCATATGAATGAAAGGCCAGTGACTTCTGTACATAACTTCCTCTGTATAATATTTATGCATCACACTCTGAAGTGTTAATATAAGCAACACCACTCCATCCACTGTGTGCTACTCAGCCTCAGGTGGATGAAACTGCAATGAGACACACACACACACACACACACACACACACACACACACACACACACAACCAGTACACGGGGGCCAATTAATTGCAGACAGCTCCAGTTCATCATTAACACAGTGTGTCTCTCCAGGTGTGAGTGTGCGTCTGTGTGTGTCTCTCTCTCTGTGTGTTCATCATGTAGGCTTGTCATCTGTTGGTAAATTAATCATTAGGTCCAGGCTGTGTTTCAAGCTCAGGTTTTCTTCAGCCTTATGTAAGAGTAAAGAGTTTCAGTCCAAAATTAGATATTAGCCATTTGGAAAATGTGAGACTCTTACAGAGTGATTGATTGCAAAAAAAGTAGATAGTACTACAGTCTATACTTTACTGTAGTAGCGTAGGTAATTTGAGTGTTCAGTTGACAAAATAACACTTACAGACTGGATCATCGGTATGCAAGACAAGTTATGAACAGGTAATGATTTGTTAACAAAATGTATTGAATATTATTGCATAAGGTCACTTGGGACACAGCAATAGTTGTTGCATCTACTGTCAAGGTGCTGGAGCTTTTACACTCCTCCTCACTATTGGCTGCTTGTAAAGCTGGTGATTTAGGGATATAAGCTGATTCTACTGTTCTGCACTTATTGTGAGTGGAGCGACAGCTAAATACCTAAATGTAAGTAAAGGAAATGAACCGGAGTTAGAAGGGATATTTACACAGGGGAGCAGGGAGAATGACTAGCATGTGAGACAAATTGAAGAGCTTATTCACAGGGGGAATCTTCTGAGAAGCTTCGGTCCCTCGGGACTCATTGATCTCATAGGTAGGTTTATCTCAATTCTCATCTACCCCTCTATTACACACAGCTGGTGTGTAATAGAGTTTCCTCAAACACATTAAAAAGTTCCTTAAAAAGCACCTTAATAAGAGTGGAATGTTTTTGCTTGAACAGAAAGAGATTCCTTTTTTCCTCCTTTCTCTTACTGTCGTGCTCTTTCTTTGTATCCTCTCTCTCTCTCTCTCTCTCTCTCTCTCTCTCTCTCTCTCTCTCTCTCTCTCTATCTCTCCCTCTCTCTCTCTCTCATAACACACACACACACTCTGTGGGAGCTGGCTGCCATGGTGGCTGAGTGTGTGTGATGCCAAGGCAGCAGCCTGGTGCGGCAGTGACGGTGAGTCATAGCTAGCAAGAACACAGCAAGGAACCATGGCACCCAATCGTTAGAAAGACACACACACATACACACACACACACACACACACACACACACACACACACACTGGTGGGGGTCCAACAAAGGAAGAAACCAGGTGCAGACGCAGCAGTTTCCTCAATTCAAGTTAAAATCAGTCTGTTGAGGTCAGTTCTCATGGTTTCTCTTTCTCTTTCTCCCTCTCTGTCTGTTTGTCTGCCCCTCTCTCTCTCTCTCTCTCTCTCTCTCTGTCCTTTTCTCTCTTTTTCATCTGTGCTCTCTTGAAGCAGTGATCAATGCTCAAAGACTTCAAACACACTAAAACACCACCTCCCATCCTCCCAGGTCTTCCCCCGTCAAACAAGAATAAGGCCTGAATAAAATAAAAAGTAGTGAGTGTGAAATAACATTACAGAAGTCAGCATTAAGCCTGCTGGCGATCACTGTGTTTACATACTTGAGGAGATGGTGAGAGATGCCTTGCTTCGATGCAGAAATCTGGAGCCATGGTGATAAGCCAGATGCCTGTGTGTGTATTTGTCCGTGCATATGTGTGTGTGTCTATGTGTGTGTGTGCATGCATGTACCTGTATGTCTGTGCGCCTGCATGTATACGTCTGCATGCATGGATTAGCGTGTTTGCATTAGAAGCCCCTATTAACAATCGAAAAAGACAAGATGAGACAGGAATCGACGGCTCTTTCTCTACCTCCCTCCTGCCGCCTTCCCTCCTTCTTCTTCTTCTCCATCCAGCCACCCGTCATCCATTGCTGAGTTCAGGCCAATATCTTGTAAATATCAGCTGAGCGGAACGCAGCTGGTTAGCACAGCACAGCGCAGCATGGCACAGCTCTGGTGGCTACACGCCTCATTGGACTCTAATGTAGCGTGCTCAGCAGCAGCGCAGAGCAGGTAGAGGGAACGGACTTATCGCAAATGGAGATGATGAGATATCCAACATTTGAAAATTGCGAGGCCTGCTCTGATTGCTGGGATAAAAATCAGTATTATTGAAAGACATCAGCTGTTTTGAGCCTTTTACACACAAAAAAGTAACATTTTAGAGGATGTAATCATGGGTAAAATGTTGGGCAATTAGTGGGTTGGCCCAACTTCAGCATAGTGGTTATAAAATCGCAGAGGGACTTATCATAATTTATCTTTGGATTCACATTGAGTGAGATCAACTGATTAGGACTAGATGTAGAGTCATTATAGGAAGTAGTTTCCGTCCCATGTACTGCAGCGATGTGGTTGTAAACAACATATGGGCTCCCATGGGTGGCATCTTTACTTACAGATAGTTTGTCTGGAGATGCACTGTGGGACTGTGGGTGAAAGAAAAACAACACTGCTAGCAGTTCTCTATCTCTCTCTCTCTCTCTCTCTCTCTCTCTCTCTCTCTCTTTCTCTCTCTATCTCCCTTCTGTTCTCAGCACACACAGACAGAACAAACACAAATAGGCATGAAAGCACACATACACATGCACACAGAGATGCACACATTTGAGGATGCATGCAAACACACACACACACACAAACAAACAAACACACACACACACACACACACACACACACACACAAACACACCTGAGCCCACCTGTGAACACAGAGCGTTACTCTACACCCAGCAGCAGTCCCCGGGGAGCCTGGCAGGTGTACCGTTACATCACTGACACACTTTACCACCAGCCACATCTCATTAGGATGAACTGGTGCTTCTCTACATGCTGCCCACTGTTGATGAAGTTCTACACTTTTTCCCTGAGTTGGTATAAATACACTGAAAACTGAACAGTGAATGCTGTTAAGCAGCTTTAAGAGGGAATTTGCCATCAACACCATGTATTATCCTAGTATAAAATGTAGTCCGTCCGTTCGTCCGTCCGTCCGTCCGCATCCATTTTGCTCCTCAACGGGTTGGCCAATCAATCTGAAACTGCACATGGGCATTGAGCATTGGCATAGGCAGGGACTGACGGAGCTGATTTTTCCATTTTCCCAAATTTACGCTGTTTATGCGCCTTTTTGGCAAGTCTGCGCGGAGTTGTGGCGCATGCATCCCCGGGTATGGACTAGTTATATAGAAATAGAGTAATAGGGGAACCTGATGAAGCAGGGATGCGAAATGCATCTTTGGTTCCATTGTTTTTACTTGCTAAAATGATTATATATTAAATAAGCTAAAACAAATAAGTCTATGGGTTTTTATTGTGTGGTAAACCTACTCTCCTATGAATTTTTCATTTATTGACACATTTTGCCACATATTTACACATCAGCACTTTGCTACAATGACACATTAAATTATGAGATGTATGAACATTGGATAACCTTTTATCATATATAGAGTATAACATATGCAATGAATACAGACGTCTATATAATATAAGTCTATTGGATGAGAGTGGAGGAGAAAGCTGCAGTGGGGGAATGGGGATGTTGGGAGGACCAGAGGAACAGGTCTAAACAAGTACAGGATGCTGATAAAGATCCACTGAAATGGACAGAGCTGGAAAAAGCCTCAGGAACTGGCTCAGCAGCATGACCCAGTGGTTAGAGAGACTCGAGTCCCGTAACTGGTCACAAGTTCGATCCCCACAGCAGCCAGTGTGTCCATCATTGTGTCCATGTGACTTGTTGAATTGCCTTGTGGCCAGACACTGAACAAGGGTTAAACTGATATATCCGATACACAATATTTTATTAAATATCCACTGTCGATGGCTTGAGGTTCCTTCCTGACCACAGCTACATAAAACAGTCTGTAAAACCTGCAATAGGGCATAAAAATGGAAAATATTTAAAAATAATGAGTATTGGAATAAAGTATTGGATATTGGCAGCTTCAGTACAAAAGTGACTGGACACTCACCATCGCCTCCACAGCTGCAAACCTCCTGCCTGAATGAAAATAGTGTTTGAATTCTGACTGTATATTTATAGAGTGATATATATAGCACACTGTCTATTATATGTCTTGCACCATCCTGATGCCCCGGTGCCATGTGTTTCGAGTATTTACTTGTTTTACTACACTGTTTGTTGATTTGTCTCTCCACCCGTCTCTCCACCAAGACAAATCCTTGTACATTTATTGCACTTGGCAAATGAAGTGATTCTGATTCTGATTACGAGAGCCTCCGGACCTGGCTCAGCGCTGCTTTCAGTACCTCGGAGAGATGGATGACAGACGATGGAATGGAAGGGGAGAGAGTGAGAGCGACAGAATGATAGATGGGCCAGGCGGAGAGGGGGCATGTTCGGTGGAGACGAGCCAGGATTTCAGGCTGAGGGGCTAAACGCAACAGGGAGAGCTTTCTCGGATCCTCCCCTCGGGGATTGTCAGCCCCCTCACCCCCCCCCGCTGCTCTGTTCGTCCTCCCCAGATTCACTTATATCCCCCTCTCTTTCCTTCTCTCACTCTTTTTATGGCTCCCCCCCCCTCCCCAGATATCCCCCCATCTGTCTGCTCTCTTCCCTTCCCTCTCTCCCCTCTTCTCCCCTCTCTCCTCCACTCTTCACAGAGGTGATGACAGAACTTCCCTGGCACGTGTTGAGCAGATGAACCTCCAGAGCCTCCAGTCACACACACACACACACACACACACACACACACACACACACGTATATCCACACACAGAACACATGCTGTATGGATTGCTTCAACCATACTGTACCCACCTGGGCCAAAGAGATGGTGATGGAAAATCTAATATGGTCTAAGGCTAATTGTATGTCTTGAACTGTCCCCTTGCATTATATGTGAAGTCCAGTTCCATGTATGGCAGTATGTATATGTGTTGCTGTAACTGAAAATAGATTCTATTACAAAATCTATTGTGCTTGGTGAAAAAACGAATTCTGATTTTGGACCTCTTTGCATTAGCGGAGGTTGAAACCATGAAATCCAGCTGAAACTTGTGGGCATGCAGTAAGTAGCAACCCACAGCCTATTGTTTTCTTTGGGCTTATACGTCTGGCTTCCAGCTCCTTTCTACCTCCTAGACTTTTTCAGGTTAAAGGAGGTCCGGGTCACGGGTGAGATTTAATAACGACAATTATTGAACATTCAAAACACATGCCGCCGCCTTTGTCTTTGCCTTTCCTCTCGATATATGTTTAGTGTAGAAAATAACAGAGAAGTATTCGATGACTGCTTTTTTCTTCCTCGTCTGGATGTTGTCTTATAATTGTGCCTAAGCCGGAGATGGATACAGACCAAAGCTTGCATTAGAGGCTCAAAGCGTTGCGCTCTGAACCCCTTAGCCACTGGGAAGCCCTTGACTTTTAATAACTTTGCTGTCAGCAACAAGCAACTAATATCCACTATGCCGATGTTTAAAAAAGCTGTGGAATATGCGGCGTTTTCTTGAGTAATCCAACCTGGTATGCAACAGAAACAAAATGATGCATCAAAGTAACGCATTGAACTCCAAAACATACATATTAAATCAACATGATTTGGTACAGAGCTCTTTGAAATCGCCAGACACTTTTTTTTTGTTGCCAGAAAAGTGTTTTGTTTCTTCTCACAGAAAATAATGACTGCATTATCTGGCTGAAATCAGCGCTTGTTTTCTCTCTGGAGTCCGTGGGAGCCTGGCTCTCTGTTGGCCGAGGCTGTGTGCATTAGGAAAGGCCGCACTCCTTCCACTGGATGTAGTGTGACAGGGAAGTATGAAACACAGCATTGCATCATCCCTATACACATCATAACCTATATGTTATAAGGGCAGGATCCCTGATTAAGCCCTGTGTATATTAAAGTCTGTGCGTATATCATCTGAAACATAAGACAGCACCGAGTATGTGTGTGTGTGTGTGTGTGTGTGTGTGTGTGTCTTTCTGTGAGCACTCACTCGTGCATTAGCGAGGGAGTGTGTGTGTGTGTGTGTGTGTGTGTCCGTGCGTCTGTGTAACATGTGTTTCTCGTTGGGTTTCATTGGGTTTCCTTTGCCTATCTGAACGAGGTTCTCACCTCTTAAGCCTGTGGGTTTACATGCAAAGGGAGATATGAGAGTTTGGAACAAAATAGATTGTTCTAACATTACAGACCTGATACATGCAAGGAGGAAAAATGTAATGCTTTATCACTCCTTTTACTGAGCGTATGAATGAATGAATGAATGAATGAACGAAAAAATGAATGAATGAATGCTGGTAGATGGGGTGCTGGTTTGAACTTGGGTGGTCAGGGACAGAGGTGTTGGTAGTCGTCAAACAGTGCCCACCGTTTCCTGACTGCCCAGCATGACCTCCTTGACTTCCTGTCTAAGTGGGCAGGGACAGGGTCAAAGTTCAAGCTACAAGCCTGATGGTGTAATATGGTTCCTTCCAAAAAGAAGATATCCACCATTTGGAGGAAAAAAAGCGTGACACCTCCTCTCGCAAAATGATTGATTACACCAAAATGAAGGAAAGTAGGCAACTCAAGCCCTCGATGGACAGAATGATAATACTGTTACCAACTGGACAGTGGGATTGTTTTCCCAACACAGATACATAGGCAGCTTGGAATAGGACACCTCATGTACAAGAGAAAGACATAGAGTCCCTTGAGACACCTCCGTTAAGAAACCTTCAAAGAGTTTGCAAATAAAGCATTTTTCTCATATTTTATCTGTCTCTGACACGCTGCGGTCTGGGGACTGCAGGGAGGGCTTGACGTTATTTGGCTGCAGTTGTAACAACGGCAGGAAAATTCATTTCTGGAGACTGTCAAAGACATTTGTTCTCCCCCGGCCGCCCAGAGCGAGGGAGCAACCCGAGGTCTCTCTTCTCCTCCGCTCTGTTTATCCGTTTCCCTCCGTCTCTCCTCTTTCCCTTTCTTCTCTGCTTCAAATTCCACCGTCTTTTATATACTGATGATCCCTTCATCCTCCTCTCCTCCGCTTCCTCCCTCCTTCCCTCCCTCCTTCCCTCCCTCCCCACCTATCCCCAGTCTTGCCCTTGGCTGACATAGCCCCTGGGTTGTGTGTGAGTGTGTGTGTGTATACATGTGTATGTGTGTGTGTGTGTGTATGTGTGTGAGAGAGAGAGAGAGAGAGAGAGAGAGAGAGAGAGAGAGAGACATTCCACAGTATGGCCCAGGAGCTACGTGCTGTCACACACTTCCTCCCTGAAGCCAGACCCCTGAGGGGGGTGGGAGGTAGTAGTGTGTGTGTGTGTGTGTACGTGCATGTGTGTTTGTGTGTGTGCGTGTGCGTGTGTGTGTGTGTGTGTGCGTGGGTGGGGTATACATAGCTAGCTACTTTTCATACTTTAGAAATGCAGACAAAAGATACACAAGTAGGCATGCACACATAAGCATGCACACACACACACACACATACATGCACGTACACACACGCACACACACACACAGACAAACAAAACATTCTGGTGGGGGAGAGCGGTTGATGAATGTCGAAGATTGGTGATGTGATATCATGCGTAGTTGACAGGTTACTTCCTTTATTAGAGTGAGACATACCAGTGAGGCCCCCCTTGTCATTCTATCTGTTTTGTGTGTATATGTGTGTGTGAGAGTGAATGTGTGTGTTTTCACCTCACCTAAAAGCCTTTGGCTGTTTGTTTTTCAGCTTGGCTCAGTAAACGCTTTCTTTACCCCACCTCACCCATGCAGCCCAGCCCTTCTACACCCCCGCACACACACACACACACACGGTCTAGGCGTGGGTAACTCCCGCTCGTAAACCGCGTCGAAACAAATAAATGACCTAACTCTCCGAGAAGTCAATTTGCATTTTTAAACTGTAGTCATGTCACTCCACATAGCTCACATGCTTCACATACCTGTGCTTGGCTAACGCTGGTCTACCTGATGTGCAGTAAAGACGTTTAAAATACACCCAACGCCCACTCGGGTTGTTTCACTGCGTTGGAAAGCTGGCCATATATGGTGTCTGGGTCAGTGAAGGCTTAAAGATTAGACACTGTCATATAGGAGCGGTGTAGCATTAACTCGGGGAGTGAGGTCATCGCTATAGATCTTAGATCGCTGAGACAGCAGAGTGGACCGGCGGTTAGAGAGATCGTCCTGGATCTGTAAGGTCACAGGTTTGATTCCAGCAACAGATACTGTGTGTCCGTCAACAGCCGTGTGGTCTGGCAGTGTGTCCTTGAGCAAAACACTGAACCTCTAACCTGCTCACTCATTGTAAGGATTAGAACGTCGGTGCTAAATGCCAAAAACTGTCAAAGTAAATGCTGTGTCTGGTTGGTCTCTTCTTTACCAGAATAAAATCTGTGTGTTTGTTAAACAACAATTTGAAAAGATTGATAAGAATAATAAAACATTGGCCTGTCCACAATCTAAAAATTCAAAAATGGTACCAACATGTTGTTTTACAGTAGTTACTACAGCATTTATAAATTCAGTAATAACACAATTATTTCAAAAACACCTTGAAACTAGAAGGCACACTGAAGAATTCTCCAACTTGTTGTTACACCCAAAGACAACATTCCTATCACTTCAAATGTTAGTTCTTTCTTGACCCTACAGACATACCCTTGGGATTTGTCATCAAGTCTCTATCTCGCTATCTCTACCTCTATCATTGCTAATAAAAATAATCTTGTAATAGTGGAAATTCCCGATCCAGATCACCTCCAAAACCTACAAAGTTGTTCCTCTGTCCACCATATTTCATGGAAAGTTTTTGAGATAACTGAGGGATCTGAGGTAATTAATGGAAACCAAAGAATGTAGGCTGATCCAGATCTGATTACGGACATTTGCGTTTGCATTTCACATTTAAGGCATTTTTCTGGCACTCTTACATAGAGCCACTCACTATAAAGTCGCAGATAAGGGTTCAGTTTCTTGTCGAAAAACACTTTGGCAAGACACAAAGCTGTTGAAGGACACACGTATTAATTGTGGCCGCTCCAGTCACCCTCATGATGGAGACGAACCCCACTAACAAGAATGGGAAAAGACCTGTTAGCTGTTGTGGGGCTCAAACATGAAGTCTTGAGTTACAGGACCGTCTCTCTAACCGCTTGCCCAACACTGCCGCCGGATGAGTTTGGGATTTCACTCTGTTGTAGTAGAGGTTAACTGTCAAACCCTGAGGGGGAAACTCCACTCCACAGACGGAGTCAGGTGTTACGTTGCAGATGTGAATGAGATGGTGCGGAAGGATGAGGTAGCTCTGCAAGAGACTCAGTAGGCCAAACATCAGTGTAAGTGTTTACCCTCTTGGCAGTGAGGTGGATTTGTGAGCTAAGGATTAAAATACCTGGATCTGATGGCACACAATCAACAGGAAAGTTGGCCAGGTGGATGGGTGGTGAAAAACAGCTCATTGTCTATAGCAAATACTGTCATGTTTAGAAGTTTGATTGCCTCTAAAGACTCTTGTTCTAAAAAATTATGCACTCATGGTGCTGTAAGGTGCTTTGGATAAAAGTATTGACCAAACACACAGAATCTATCCACTCTATATTGTTATCAAAGGTCTTAAGATTGCTTTCTTTTGAAGCTATAATCATGTTGTCAGAGTAGGCGTCACATATTTTTCAAAAGGTACATATCATGTTTCAGAATAAAGCTCATCAAGTAGTCTCATGCTCCTAACTCCTGAAGTCTGCTCTGCAAAAAGTGTCCCGCTCAACAAGTCATTTGACATTTTTTTAATATCGTATTTTTCTTGAAACAAGTGGAACAAATTCTGCCAATGGGTTACTTTGATTCCAGTGCAACCCAACTTGTTTCAATTATTTTGTTAAATCAAATGATATTATCTTAAATTATTATTATTATTTCAAGATATTGTTACTTCTCATTGCTGAAATGAGAGAAACTGCACATAGGAAACAAGTGAATTTAACCCACCCAATTGATTTGCTCTTAACCACAGTTAACTTTACACTCATTAGGTTTGGACCGCTGTTTCATTTCAGCTGTAGTCAAGAGGAGCCAAAACACACTTGGGGCTTGTTGCTTCACCATGGATTAGCTTGAGGGTGTTTTGATAAGCGGAACATTGGTATTCTTTGGTGAGGCCTTGACGGGTTCACGACCTCGGTACGTACAGAAGGTGGTGAGATGTTGGAGGCAGTAACGTGCTGAACGTTGCCATGTTTCTTGTTGGTTTAGGCCATGGTGAAACAGTGACATTTCCACATTCCCCACATCAGCGCTCCTCTCTTCAACTAACTGCTTCTTTACGATCTTGAACTGTAAGTAACTTTTTCAACGGGATGCAGACTTTAACAAAACTCTGGGCCAATTGCTGTGAATGTGAAGCGAGGAGTTGCTGAAAAAGAGCATGCCTCCTGAGTAAACCTCACCTGGATAATTAGTCATCTGTGAGATCATTGTTTTTTGATTTTGACGACATCTTTGTTACTCAGCGCTCATTGCTGTGGTGTTTCTGCACTGCAGACCTACCAGACACCGGGTGTTTAGAACCGCAAGCGTAAAAGCTTTCATGAACTGGGTGAAATCACTATTATGTTATATCAATCAACACAGACATTTATTTATATGAAAATGTTGCAGACTTTAAATAAACAGAAATGTATGAAGTGCACGCCCGGTTCGCAGCCTTCCTCCAGGACCTCCGTTAAATCCTTCATGTAAGTCAAGTAGGGGTCTCTCGGCCCGGCAGTGACTGACATGTCCAGTAATTGTCTTCAGGAGTGGAGGGACGCGACAGGAAGCCGCAGGCAGCGATGTGACGACTTCCATCCACTTGAGTCCGGCTTAACGACCACCCATCCAAATATGGTCAAAGACTCAAGAGTTAAGCAGCGTCGCTCTCAGGGGTTCAAGTGCCTGACAAAGTGCTCAGGTATGCCAGCTATGGTAGCTTGACTGCTGGAGGTCCTGTGCAGGTTGGAGGCAGCGCGCCGGATGTGATGTGCGCTCTCAGCCTAATTAGGACTGTTTGAGAGGTATCACCATAGGAGTTGTGTGTGTGTGTGTGTGTGTGTGTGTGTGGAGGGGTTAGATGTGCCTTGAGCAACGAACGACACATCCACTTAATGGGATTAACATTTAACCGGTGCACTCGCTCTCTGTCACACACCTGTCTGAAAAAAAAAACACACACCAGTGGGTTAGGAAATGGTGAGTGTGTGTGTATGTGTGTGTGTGTGTGTGTGTGTGACTGTCCCTGCAGGGGGGTACCCACTGTTGATTTACTTCATTCAGCAATTACCACTCGGAGGTGGCAGGAATTCCAGAAATGAGGAAAGATTGTGTTCCACTCCATTCACTCTGTGCCTTTCCTCTCATAAAAATACCTGAATTAGTTGAATTAGTTGGCTAAGCTTCTCCTGTGTCATACCACATCTCACCCTTGACAGTCCACCTGTCATTCTGAAAATACTTATAAAAAATACTTAATTAATTCAGAGGAAATAAAGTTATTTTCTGCTGTTACTGCATAGGTATGTCTTTTTTTTTAGGAATTCTTCTTCAAAGTTACAATGAGCATGCAGGTGAGGTGGGGGTGCAGTGTTTTGCTCAGTGACACTTTGACAGGACATATGGCTTTAATGGACACATTGGTTGTTTCGTTTTGGAGCTGACATTGAAGAAAGACAGAAAAAAATGGGAGAGAAATGGAGATGAAATGTGACAAAAGCCCTGGGCCAGATTCAAAGCCAGGATGTTACGCCTTCGCCAAAAAATGCAGCAGAACTCCCTTTGACAAATATGTTTCTGCTGTAAATCCACATAACTGAAAATTTGATGGGTTTTTTGTTTTACATGAAATAACAGTTTACATCGTCATTTATGTGTTGAGTGAGTGTCATGATGCTTGGGCCTTTAAAACCCTGATAAAAACATATTTACATGGGCATCAGTGAGAAAATGAGCATTCTTCTCTTCATTCCTGAAAACAAAAGCGCTTATTCAAACTATGTACGCATAACAGTAGTTTGAAAAATGGACAGCTGTGAGGTGAAGAGCCGCCATACATACGGCCTGATTGCCTTCCAGTAAAGCGAGTGTAACTGAACCCTCCCAGGCTGGAGTGAACTGATGCGTCTGATGACAGCGCAGCGATAACAGTGAGCCCTCTCTTCTCCTCCCGTCCCATTCTGCCCGTGGTAACGACAGAGATGACACAGACAGATAGACAAATGACAGGGGAGAAAGCGCAGCAGAGATCGCAGGTAGATAGACGGTGATGAATGACTGTGAGTGACCGGACATGCATGCAGCCATTCAGCATTATGAAATCTTCTCCTTCAGGTTTCTCACAAAGAATCCAGGCTCACAATGTGAAGTTAAGGGCTGGAGATTCAGAAGGTGTTTCTAAACTTTATTACAATTACTTTTTTTTTTTTCCTTTAAAGTGATGTTGAACTTTGGTAGTATCTTGGGTTATGTAGATTCTTGGCCATGATATAACCCCAAAATCGTTGATTCTCTGTTATCTGTTGCTCCAGTAGAGAAGATTGGAGAATTGTGTGTTTTTTCTCTCTCCATTCACTGCCATTGTGTGGTGAAACAAGTGTCAAAATCACACTTTTAGCACATAAATGAACATGAATAAAGCAGATTCTGACAATATATAAAAAACTAGTCATTCTGCTGAATTGTTTTCAAGTGAATCAATTCAAACCTTTCAGTTTGAACAAATGCAACACCGAAATCCAGTCTGAGGAAACTTATGCCGATGGAACAAAGAAAATAGTATGTTTATATATTAGCAGAATATGCTTTGTCAAAGTCCTGTCTCCCACTTTTTTTTGCCTATTTACAATTATTGATAAACTTACTATTTTCTTCGTTCCATCGGCATAAGTTTCCTCCGACTAGATTTCGGTGGCACACTTGTTCAAAGGCTTTATTTTTATACCCCGGCCTTATTTTAACAGAGACAGTAGGAAAGCTGAGGTGACACATACACATACCTTAAGCGGGGGGTCATAACCATTACACTTTCTCTGGACATGATGCAGACGTCACTCCTGTTCAAGTCTATCTCCCACATGATGTTTCGGGGACGACCGGAACATTACGAAACATAGCCCAGATTCCCACAGCTTGATTGACAGTTTTCCTTTAGGGCCAAATCTGGAGCCATTTACCTCGCTCTCACAGAGGGGGCTGGAGGTGTTGTGTTGGGGGATGTGAGAAAGACGGGGCGGATGAAATCTGTGTCGGTGGGTCATGACCAGGGTGGGAAACTTTTTTGTGCATTGGTCACAGTAGCTTGTTGATCCCAAAAATTCACCATTGACTTCTTTACCAGCCAGCTACATTTGTTAGAATAGAATAGTTGCATGCCAAACTGGTAAGATGTTTGGGATTTGCAGCATTTGGCTGACGGCTAGTTGTAGTTTTCCAAGCCGGCCGTGACCCGGGCCAGGTTGAGGCCTCACTTCTATCATCGATCTGACACGGTTTCACAGGGTTAAATGTCACTTAAACACAGAAATTCATTAGTCACATTGAGGACACGGTGTGTGGGTATGCAGTGCTTTTTAATGACCAGATATCTCCTTTCAGCGGAGTCCTGAAATCAGATGCCATATTTTCTACTTTGACTCTCGCTGCTCTGATGCACGCTGATCGGATATCCTACCCTACTCCTGCTATAGGGATCTGCACTGAATAGCTCCGCATTTAAATTTACATTTACATCTTGGCATTGATGAATAATTGAGAGAATAAGCTCGGATTCCTAGATCACAAACATTAAAAATCAGTCAAAAGTGCAGAGTGCAAGGGTTTAAAGTCAGAGACAAAGTCATGACAATAGATGACAATAATCCTATATGTGAAGTGCAGATGATTCATTTTCATGTTTCCTTTTCCCATGTTTCCTTGTCCTTCCAAGCACGGTTCTGGCAATCATGGGATATCTATCTAACTGACAGATGAGCTTGGTCTGGTTCAGATAAGATGAGTAATGGCGTGCTCAAGATGCCTTTTATTATCTCCAGTGATCAGATATACCTTGATATGCAGATAACCAACTTATCCTCCATGCCTTGTCATTCATAACTCAAGTCTGTCAAACCGCCGTCACAAAGCAAACAATCCCATGTCACTCCAGGCTGGGATGTGACGGCGAGGATGGTTTTCAGAGGAGAGAGGGGAGCGATAAAAGACCGGATCAGCAGTGACAGCGCGATGTACGAGGTGGCGCGGCGGGCGGTGACGCTTTCATCAACCGCGTGGTGTTTCCCTGTACCGAAAGGTGACAGGGGGAGGATTTACTGACCCAGAGGCCCCTTTTGTGCTCTCCACGCTGCACTGATCCTCGCTTCCTCTCTGGCTGCATGTGCAGGCCTATAGGCTTACCTTTTATACCCCTCTCTCTCTCTCCCTCTCTCTCTCTCTCTCTCTCTCTCTCTCTGCTGTAAATAGGCTTAATGTTACAGATGTCTGCGAGTGTGCACAAAGAACCGAGCCAAAGCACAGAGACGGGCTCTATTCTGTCGTGGAGGCGAGGAGAACAGGTGGAAAGAGAGCAATCGAGACACAGAAGATGATCGGATTTCCCGTCAGAAGTTCAGCGGTGGTGTGTGTGTGTGTGTGTGTGTACGTGCGTGTGTGTGTATGATGTGGTGCACAACAGGTGAGGCAAAAGTTAGGAGATAGAGAAGGTGGGAAAGAGACAGCGCTGTAACCTCATGGAATTAGACACAGAGAGACGCTTTCTGTTTTCATGCCCAAAGTATAACCGCACAAGGACCACTTTCTACTCTAAATTTCAAGAAATATTTCCTAATTTTACCACCTTTACCACTTTCCATAACCTCAGAGAGAGATCAGTTACGATTCATGAATTGGTGTTGAATGATCCTGTTTATTTAGAGTTGACTGGTATCCATGTTCAATATTGTTTGTGCAATTGTTACCACATATATTCCTTGCAAATGCTTTGGCAGCATGTTGTTTTTTCCTGCCAATAAAGCTTGTTCGAATTTGAATTTGAATTTGACAGACAAAGTAGAGTAACGGCCGACATGAGCTGATGTTAATAAGGGCGGTCTCATTTTTGATCGCAAAAAAAAGCTTTCTGCCTTTCCTCAATGTCGTTAATTTCTTCACCTAACACATCTTTCTAGGCACAAAGGAATATTTGTTGCATCTTTTGTTAGCGACCTGGCACTCCATACAACTGGTTGCTTTTAATGTTGGCAATCAACAGATTGAAGCTGATTCTACTATTGCACTCATGGCAAGTCTCTCTGAATAAGAGCATCGACCAAATGCCTAAAATGTGAAATGTGAATGTAAGTTGTAAATCAAGCTGTCAGAATGTCAGGGCAACAGCCAGCAGGGTGAACGAGGGCACCCAGGGGTCCCTCGCTGTGTGGGCTGGCTGGCTGGCAGGCAGGGAGGGACAATAAGCCATACTGTTTGACCTGCGCTGTCACACTGCCAGCTTCACAGACATTCAAACGGCTGTCTTCACTTCCCTGACTCCACAGCTGAGTCTGAAAATTCAATCCAAGCGCTCTACCCCACAGTTCAGAGCTCTGTTCCATTTTGAAACAAAATATTATTTGATGTTTATCAATCGCTACGTCTAAAGTATAGATGATCCAGTGTATGATAGTGTTGTCATTATCAGGTTACCAACTATCCCTTAAATAGTGACTCCTACGCTCTGGATCATTTTGTGAGAGTAGGAGTCACTTTATCTGGTAGATATCTCATTTTGGAATGAAATTCAGCTCAATTCACTGCATCCCCACTCTTGCACCTGTTTTACAGAGTGGATTAAATTACTTATTAGGTCACTGGCTTTCCATATAATACACAGTTTCTTAAACTATGAGGCAGGACCTAAAATTGGTTGTGGGCCTGTTTCTGGTTGATCCCTCCCAAGACCATAACAAGAGTATTAATATAGCATATGCCATTTGGTGGACACTTTTATCCAAAGCACCTTATAATACTAGCAGTGCATACATTTTAACATAGGTGGCCGAAGAGCTAATCGAACTCCTAACCCTCCCACTGTTAGTGTTATGCTCTGTTGAGTTACAGGTCCAGTGGTTAGTAGCCTACTATTAGCAATTCTCTTGGTCAATATACTGTGTTTATTGTTGCTCTAAAGAAGCATTAAATATATTAATTAATGTAACAGGTCTGAAGCCTTTCAGTGTCTCATAGTTGACTTTAATCATTGTACGAGAGCATTAGCATGTTTTAATGAGTCTGGGTCGCAGCAGGGCAACAGATGAGGTGATTTCTTTGGGTCACTGGTGAGAAAGTTAAACCCCTTTTGAGAAGGAGTCAGGACAGGAGGAATCTATTCTTCAACCTTTATTCATCCAAGGAAGGATTTGCAGAGTAGCTCTGTCCTGCTTCACATTCATTCAGTTACACACAGTCACACCTGGGAGCTGCAGTGCAACCAGTTTCCTACTGTTGGCCTCTGAAAACCCAGAGTGAAACAGTTGGGGTTGTTGCTCAGGCCTCTGCATCAGTAGAGGTTGAGGAAGACGAGACTCATATTCATTCACTTCCCAAGATCCAGTTGGTCCGAACACGGCAGCTGCTGAACTTCTGGTTACTAGCCCGCTTCTCCGACTTCTAGGCTACTGTCACTGACTTTGAGATGTGTAAAGTAAGTAAAGGAAGCCACTTTGGACTATCGAGATACATCCATGGTATCAACTGTCTGGCATGGCTTGGAAAAACACGCCTAATACTTCCACACATCATCACGATCTGTCAGGTTTGAGTTTCAGGAGGCTTCTGTGTGGTGCGAACATATGTTATGCACGTCGCAGCCAGGGAAGGAAACTGTTTTGTTCACTAGTCACAGTGGCTGGTGGTTTCCAAAATTCACCATGCAGCCATTTCCGCTGTTTACCCAGCCAGTTTGACTTTTGGGATGGTGCACTCAAAACAGTGGCTGGATACCTGCCAAAGTAGCTTATAAAGTAGACAGACCAGTCACAGTCAAACTTTACTGTGTCTCAGGTGTCCTCCATGCATCAAATCTATCATGTGTGCCATTGAGGCTTGTCACCATGCTTTTGCATTGTTTCAATTTTCCACTAATTTGTGACTCTTGGATATGGTCTATCCAATCAGGGCTTCTTCATAAGACTGTATAAAGCCAATTTAGGCCAAGAGCGAGTTAACCCTAATGAAAATTCTCTATTCTTATAGTATTCTGTTAAAAATGTTTTCTGTGGTACTCAATGGTGAGTTTATGGTGATCATATCATGCAATTTTTTTTAACTCCTATCATTATACTATCCCTATAATATTCCTATAGGGTTTTATCCCTTATGGGCCGATGCATCACTTTAATATTCCTATAGGGAATAGTTTCTATCGTTATAGTTTTGCAGTGATATTTGTATAGTATCCTTCTAAAGTTATAGGATCGTTAGGGAAGTGTGATGATGAATTGCCAAACAGGCTACTTGTGCTCATTTACGCCTCCTGTAATGTATCCAAAATGTCACGGTGCTGATGAGTAGGGTATGCCGTCCGTCTGTAAGTGAGAAGGAGAGGGAGACAAGCCGTGTTTTCTAGACTGCCAAGAATGTGTGGAGTGTGTGTGTGTGTGTGTGTGTGTGTGTGTGTGTGTGTGTGTGTGTGGAGCGGGGGGAGGGAGGGGGGGGACTTGTTTAAGCCAATAGGCAGAGAGCAGCGCTAATGTCATTTCTAGGCGCTTTAACTTGCTGCCAGAGCTGCACAGCGCTCAGCCCTGTGTGCGTCTTTCTCTCTCTCCCTCTCTCCCTCTCTCTCTTCTCTCTCTGATCATGCACTGAAAGACTGTCCATTGAACTGATATCGGACTTGAATCGCCATTTGATGGTATTTGTTGACTGCAGTCAGCCCGGATGCCTCCACAGTCGTGATTTTATTCTGATAAAGGGAATATTCAACCTCGGACCCCGGACCAAGTTACTGCTAGCTGGAGGTGAGTGTCAAGTTTTTGGTTCAGACCCATTCAAATTCAGATTGTTAGTGTTTTTGTTGTCTATTAGGGCTGCTTATATGTTTTTTTCCTTCATTTACCAAATGTTGCAACCACGTCTTAGGCTGTATAGTTTAATGCACATCGCAATATGTGAATGTAGGGATTTGCAAACCGATTTCTGACTGAACCAAACCAGGCTAAATTGCGGTAGATCTAGTTTAGAGAAGCTTGTTTGTCTCCATCTTCCAATGCAAAAAGTTATCATCTAATGCAGTGTGGAATTAGTGTATCCACCAGTTAATGACAATGGTTAGATTGACAAGGCAGAAAGCAGGCAGAAAGAGTCAATTTGTGGCTGTGACACATAGCTATTCCCCGGCGAGGAGTGAAGGAGAGAAAAAAGTGAAACTATAGGGCTGCGTCGGGGGGATTTGGGCTTGGAAAGTGTGTGCGTAAAGACGCAGTAATGGAAGGTTACTTTTTGGTTTCCAGATGTGTGGACTCAGCTGTTGCCTGTCACTCAGGTGGTCTCTCTCTCTCTCTCTCTCTCTCTCTCTCTCTCTCTCTCTCTCTCTCTCTCTCTCTCTCTCTCTCTCTCTCGCTCTCTCTCTCATCTCCTTTTCTGCCTTTAACGAGCTCTTCGAGTGTCTTTCAGGCAGCTCTTTAACTCCTCAAAAATACTCTCACATCAGTGTTGACAGACCGTAGGCCATATCCACAGAAACATTACAAAGTGAAGCCACATCACTTCAACCATACAGAGCGGTTGAGCTAGGAAGGCACCCTGAAAAAAAATCCATCTTAACGTAAGTCCTTTAGTTTCACATTCAGTCTTACGAGCTCATTTTCCTTCAAACAAGTGAAAAAAGTGCGATATGATAATCTCACTTGTTTCCAATGCAATTCAAATTGTTTAAGTGTGATTTTCTTGCCTCCCGTTGAGTAATCTGCCTTGTTCTGACTTGTTTCAAGATATTGTTACTTGTCTCTACAAACTTCCTTGGAAATGCATTGGAAACAAGTGCTTCATCTCAAACCACTGGCAGATAATTTTTCAGCTACATAAAAAAAAAAAAAAAAAAGATTTAAAGACTGAATATGAGACTAAACGAGTTAAAATGTACATTTTTGCAGTGCAGTGTGATCTGTATTGAGGCCAGTGCTGTCACCTAGCGGTGGGAGAGATTTATGAAGATGCCCCAGCGAGCGCAGCAGGCTCTCGGATCCTCTTTATTGTTTTGCCTCAATGTTATACTCTCTAATCTTTCCATCTCTCTAAGCTCTATTTCATGTTTGTTTCTGAAATGTGATTTCAAAAGCGTCCCAGATAAGTGCCGCTTACTGTACACTGCAAAAAATGTCAATTTTAATAAACTGTTTAATCTAGCTTTAACTCTGTTTCTTAAGGAAGTGAACAATTACCTAAAACAATCTGCAGTTGAGCGAGAACTTCACTTGTTAATGCAAAACAGCTTGTTTCAAGAATTTTCTTTAATCACGTGATCATATCTTGAAATTAGACAGATCACTCCACCAGTTTTCAAGATTAAAGTTCTTAAAACAAGCTGATATATGCTGTGCAAACAAGTGAAATTATCTCACCCCAACTGGTAGTATTATTATCTTTTAAAGCAAAAATTTCAAATCTCTAATATTAGATGACTTAGATGACTAGATGAAGTGTGCTTTCCCTGGCAATGCTTTCAGCTTCATGCCATGCAGTATAGCTTCCATCTGAATGCCACGCAGTCTCTGCCTCTCTCTCAGTGGAAATGAATGACAGACCGCTGTGTAGTTAGCTGATCCGGGGCAGCGGAGGATCAGAGCGACAGGATCAGGTGACTGGGGTGTCTTCCCCTCTGTGGGGGGCCGAGCGGGCGGGCGGCCAGACTGTGCTACACGTTGCTGGGGGTATACACACTGCAATGCTAAGCCCCTGTTAATGAGTATGTATCTGTGTGTGTGTGTGAGTGAGAGAGTGTGTCCATGTCTGTGTGTAGTTGTGTGTGCAAGTGCGCGCGTGCATCTGTCTTTTTCTTGTGTGTGCATGCGTATATGTGTGTTTCTGTGTGTCTGCATGTCTGTGTGTGCATGCATGCATCTGTGTGTGTGTGTGTGTGTGTGTGTCAGCTAGCTGTACGGATCTATGAGTTGGTCTACCCAGTTAAGCTGCTGTTAATTGGTCAGCCATTTGAACCACATGGGAGAGTCAAGTCAAGCAGTAGCTCAGGTGATCGGTATGCCGGCCCATCTACTGACTGCTATTGTACATACCATTAATTCAAATGGCTCCAAAACAAAGTGCTTTACATTTTACATTACATTTTAGGCATTTAGCTGATGTAACTTCCATTGGGTGCAGCAGTAGAATAAGCTTACATTTGTAGATCACTAACATAACAAGGAGTGCAAGGGAGATGCAACAAAGTGCAAGAGAGATGTAACAAATATCCCTTTGGTAGCAGGATGGCAAAGTCCGATGGAGAAGTTGTTTGCTAGGAAAAGAAATAAGAGCCAAGGTGAAAAGTTTTGAACAAGGAGAGGAGGAAAATATTACAGGAGGGAAGGATGTGATTCACAGGGGAGGAAGTGAGGTATTTACTGAAGGGACGAGAACTAAAGACAGGCAGTGACTCCTGACTGGGCTTGTAAAGTCAGACGGTTATGAGTCCAGCTTTGGCAGAATAATGTTATCCAAATGTGTGTGTACACTGGAAGCATTATAAATGCTTTTTTGTTTGGTTGTTTCTGCGAGGCGCCACCAACTTTCAGGGAACGTGTTTTGTGCATCAACAACTTCTAAATCAACACAGACGCAGTTTCAGAGCGGTGTCGCTAGATTAGAAGCATGAGGCTTCGTCCTACAGGCCTCAGTCTTCTCATATGCAACCCAGATCCTCATTCTCCAGCGGGGTTTTGGTGCCAGAGAGGAAATCCAGCCTGGAGATTGTTTTGATATTGTTGGACTCCCTCCTGGAAAACCTTTTTGCTCAGCGACTTGAGGGTGTTCTGGATTTAGAGCCATTGGCCGTGCGCTTGGGTCCTCGGCTAAAACACCTCATCTGATTACAGCAGTAAAGCTGTTTGAAGCGCTCAGGATGGGCCGTGTTGCAGAGTTTTTTGCTTCTAGTTGATGAGGTTCATTCCAACAGGAGACATCCACCATTTAAAACAAGTGACACCGCCTGTTAGGATATGACTGATAGTACAGAATGAAAACAAATTATGGAATTATTTAATGGATAGTAGGTAACTTAAATCCTTGGTTGATAAAGTTAACTTTCAGGTAATGAGTTTTCCCCCTAAAAGGATATATAGTGTTTTGGAATACTGTTCAGCACATATACAGTATTTCATTTTTTTTTGTTTGTAGTTACAGCATAGCTAGGCTTTTTAAATATAAACAGCCGGTACATTTGGGACGGTTTGCTGCTTGCCGAATAAGACTTGGAGTTGTGCAGCATCCATGGATTTCTTGTGTCCCAGTGTTTGGGTTGGAGCGAGGATTGGCGCGAGATTAAATAAATGGAACCAATATGAAACATAAACATGAATATGAAGTGTGCGTGTTTGTGTTAGTGAGGCTGTATGTACGCGTGTGCATGCATATGTGTGTTTGTTAGTAAGTGTGTGTGTGTGTGTGACCTCCATGCATTAGTAAGTCAACACTGTTCTGTCTGTATGCCTCTGTCAGCCTAATACCTCAGACCAATATGTGTACACACTGGCATGTTTGTGCTGTCATACAGGAATTAATTGAGCGCGCGGCTGTGTAAATCACTCAAACCTCAGAAAATACACACACACACACACACACACACACTTGCCAAGTTGTAGTCGTATGTCGGGGCCAAATAGTGATGGGCCAATCACTGAATGGGAAAAACAGTGAACAATGAAGAATAGACAAGCTTGCAGCCACAGAAACCAATTAAGCATAGGTAATAGTATCTTGGTTTCATTGCATGTTTTTCAAATTGATATCCTCAGCATTAACCACATACAGCCAAAGCTCTGGGTGTTGACAGCAACAAAAAAAAAGATGTTTTTTTTTAACCTTTATTCATGTAGGTAGGTTTTGTTGAGCATGAATGCTTTTTTTTGGCAGCTCCCTGCTTCATGCACATGCAGTTCCAGAGATTTGGAAACCACCCAGTTTCTACTGTTGGCCTCTGAGCAGCATCACTGGAGCAGCTGGAGGTTAAGTGCCTTGCTCATGAGTACTTAAGCATTAGTTGTTGAGGGAGGGGAGGGTGTTATTCATTTCTCCTGCCCAGAGTTTTCCTGCCACTCGGTGGATTTAAATTGGTAACTTCCTCGGCAGCTAAACACCTTTGGGATTTAGTTCATTTTCTGCCTATTCACACTCGACCCAGCACCCAAACTGGATGTGTGTGTGTGTATCTGTGCTCTTTGCAGGCCGTGTGCGGAGGAGGTGAGGGGGGGGGGGGGGGGGGGGGGGGTGGTGGTGTGAGGGGGACTCCTTGATCTAAGAACCCTAATCATGATCCCTGTGCTCACTGCGTGGTTAGGGACCAAACCCTGCAGCCCGCATTGGCTCCACAAGCCTGGTATTATGGTCAGCTTGTGGAGAGGAAAAGTAATCCAGGGCTTAGAAGAATATCAGACACTGAATAATGGACTCTGGATGGGAGTTGCGCTGAATTCTGTGTCAAAACTTGCAGCAGAGCTGAAATGAAGTTGCCCGCAGCACTTGCTAAGCGATGCACAACGGAGGTGTTTTTGAGAGTTCCTGACTCGTGCCTGCGAGTGAGAGTCGATTTGGCACCACCTTAATTACCTATACACACAGCTCTATTTGATGATGATTAAAGCCGTACACACACACACACACACACATACACACCTGCCCAGACACTGTCGCCAGCCACAGTAGTTATGGAGACATTAAAGATGATGATTATTAGAGGATAATAATTAAAAGGCTTCAAAGCTCGTGCTAAGGTAAACAGTATAGATAGACGCAGAGTCTCGTATAGGAAGACGCGCTCGCTGTACGACAACCACGTAATTATTCTCAGTCAAATGACCACCCTGCGGCAGAGGGAACAAAGTACCAGAAATGATAGCTTTTGCTGTTTCTTTTGATTGGGCAAAACATAAAAGGTCTCCATATCGAGAAAGATTGGTATTTGTATTCATCTGTTGGGTGCAATTTCTGTACATCACTCATACAATTTGCCTCGCTTATCGCTGCTGTCGTGTGAAAACCTCGTAACTCCAACAAGCTGATCTCTTGGGCTTATGAAACTCAGAACCCCTAACTCAAAAATGCATTGTCATAAAGCTAAAAACAATCCTGTTTTTCTTTCTGAAAAGTTGACATTTTGAAGTTTTTTACCCAGCAGCAACAATCAAAGCATAGTCTCCTGTTCAAAACAGCTAGACTCGCTACTGTTTGCCTCATACCAGGAGGATATTTAGAAACAAATCCTTCTAAAGTAGATATCCACCATTCAAAGAAAGTGACACCTACTATTATAAAGTGATTTCTGGCATGACAGTAAATGTCCTTGTTAGGGGTTAGAATAAGTTATGAGCCATCTAAAGTAATTTGCTTACAAAACAGTTATGTTTTTAAGGACAGAATGTGATTTTTTTTCAAACTAGGGAATCTTCATTGTTCAAAAATGTCCAAAATGGATGCAGAGTTTTTTTTGGAATTGGTGAGGAGGGAGGCGGTGTGTGGGTGGACATGTGCACCAGGAAAACATGACTTAGCTTCTGCTGCCTTCAATCCTTAAATTGGTCTCATGTGGTCTCATGTGGTGGACGTTACGTTCCCGAGGCGAAGAGCAGCTCCTGAGCCGAGCGTCTCGACTCAGGCCTAATCAGGGACTTTCTGCTCTCTTTCCTCCTCTCGCTGTGTCTCCCTCTGTCTTTTCTCTCTCTCTCTCTCTCTTACTTCTTCCCCTCTCTCTGACATGCATGAATCCTCAGATGACATGTTTTGCACTGACATTCTCATATATCCGCCTCTCCTGTTTTTCCTTACGCCTGCCTCGATCGCTCTGATCTTTCTTCTTTTTTACATTATCATGCTGAAATCCATCAAATTAAATGTTTCAGGAATGAAGAAAATAATGATGATCTCATTGATGCCCATAAGTTAGAATAGGGCTTCAACAGGTATCAACAACCCAAAGGTCAAGATACTCATTCAACACATAAATGACCAAGGAAACATTCAATTCAAATAAGAAAGTCAGATATGTTGTTTATACCCAACAGCAGCAACTTTCTGCCCACATACCTCCACTCTTTCTCTCTCTCTCTCTCTCTCTTCCTCTACCACTTCACCTTCCTCTCCCGTCTCTCCATTCCACCCATGGCTGTTGGGTGGTCCCCCAGTCTCTGCCCAGTGGTCTTTGGGGAGATGTCCTATCTGTCACTGTAAGTCCATGTTGCCTCAGACTGTCCCTGGAGAACACCGGCCTCTGATTCCTCCAGAGGGGAAATGGCCTCGTCCAATCTGATGCCACCCGGACTCAGGAAACGGCTCATTACGATAAACACGGTGCAAGTGAGGGTGGGGGGAGAGTGCAGGAGATTTACCAAATTCACCAAAAAGTCTGTTTGAGCATTATGGGTAGGCCTGCTTTCAATACAAGATGTGCTTGATACCGAAATGGTGTAGTCGTTGCGTAACAATTTCAAGTGAAATTCAATTTGTACATACACAACCGAACCGTGTCAGGCATTTTGGAGCGGCATGTTTGCTGTTAGAGAAGTATTTCTCAAAGTGAAACCCGCTCTTTCTAATGAGAGGTATAGCGTCTTCTTATATAACCCCCCCACCCCCCACCCCCCCACCCCCACTCCCTTAAACAAGCTCCAACTGCCTTTGTGCTCTGTGGTTTGTAATCAAGTACCGGCGTATCCTTCAGCTAGGACAATTTCATCTCCGAGAGAGGGAGAATGTAAAAGATATTCACCCATCGTGGTTAGCTGATGAAAGCTTGGGGCTTTCCAAGCGCTCTTCGAAAAACCAATACAAACAGTGATTTGACTGTCGTCTCGGTTTCGGTGGCGCTATGAGATCCGCCGTTTTTTTTTTCTTCGTGAAAGAGAGCTTAAATTGCCACTTGCATTAATGAGGTAGTAAATAAATGTCTTTTGTGTTTACACTAATGACCTGAAAACCCAGACAGTAAACTGGGGGCTAAATTGCATCAGGGAGGCTTTCATTATCTCCAGCCAGCCACCCGTGAAATCCAACATGTGAGGGCCTGCATGTGTGTGTGTGTGTGTGTGTGCATCCATGCATTCGTGCACACCGGCATTTGTTTGTTTGCATGTGTTTTAATGCATGCAAGACCTCTCGTGTGTGTGGGTCTGCTTGAGTGTGTATGTGTGTGCACGTTTCCTCCAGAGAAGGAGAGAAAGCCCTCCTGGAATCCCCCTCAGGGCCGTTCAGACATCTGGTTGCGGATGGAGAGCTTATATCTCCCAGTAATATGTCCCGTTAAGCCCTTGGGAGCCGCCGCAGCGCACATCATTACAACCCTCCTCCGGCTCCGCTCGGAACTGCGCTGAAACCCTATCGTTTCGTTCAGAGGGCTACAAATATGCTGTATATCCTTTATACTGCTTCCTCCCCCTGTCCGTCTCCCATCTGTTGCAGATTAGTCTCCAGTGTGTGTGTGTGTGTGTGTTTAGAGAGCCGAGCCCGTCGCCGAGCGGGACTGATAGTAAACCCAGAAGGTTTTAGTCAGAACTGTCAGGTAGGTCTGAATTAACAGAGAGGCCAACTGAGGATATGGCTGGCTGAAAGGAAGGGGAGGGGGGGTTAGAGAGAGAGAGGGGGGGAAAGAGAGGCCCGAAATTAGCCAGCAAGCCCACCAAACGGTTTATCTGTTTACCCATGAACCTCAGGCCCGCTACTCGAGGGTGGGTGTGGAATGCCGCAAGCCAAATTCAGCCGCAGTCTCTGGGAGAGGAGGGACGCAAACACCCCGCCAAACAGCCGACCACGCCACCTTCCCTGTGATAGCGAGTTTATTTGACTATCGAGCTAAATGCCTCTTTTCAAAGCGGCGTCCACATAACACGTAGACTCGGTATCTGTCGCCCCCGTGGGATCCAAACCCGCCACCAAAATGTTACCGCTCGACCATTTTATTATCCCTCTCTCTCACTCACACACACTTCTCCCTCTCTCCGTCTCTGGCTCCGTAACCCATATAGAGCTAAACACAAAAAAAAAGCGCCTTGGGAATCGGCTGTGGAACTGAAGGCTATATGGTTTCACACACACCCTTCCCCGACACTAGTCCGGCTTGAGAACTGTGCCAGCCCATGTAGGCCAAACTCCGGGGCCCCGAGTGTGACAAAGTGCCTGGAGCAGCGAGTTCGGTCAGACCGGCCGTTCCCAGCTCTTGTTATGTTTCCAGTGGTAAATTATGGGAAAGTAAGTCTACTGGTTGTGTAATATGCAGTCAGTGTTTGTGTGTGTGTGTGTGCGTGTGTGTGGGTGTGTTTGTTCCGCTTGACTGATGCGCCATCCCCTCAGGGGCCTGTCATTAAGCCCATGTGTACACAACCCCATTCCCTGGCCTACATCTATCTTCTATACAAAAATGCATGGGGGAATCGCACACGTATACACACGCACGCACACACACACACATACGCATAACAAGCGGGCTGTGATTGAGTGTGATGCAATGCTCCCGGTGCTCTTGCATGATATGTCATCATGTGTAGCTGTTTTTTGCATTCGGTTCTCACATAGCTTTCGATTTGTCATTCATAGGCGACGCGTCCGTCAGGGAAGTTTGAGTGGCACATCTCATTAAAAGTTTTGAGTCACTGTTTCTTTTGGCTGACACATGTGACACTGTAAATCATTTCTGTGTCTCTGTGAGAAAGATAGATAGATAGATAGATAGATAGATAGATAGATAGATAGATAGCAGGACCACATGTAATGCCATTAACATTACTGCAATTCTCCCAGTTCTCTTATCAACAATCAACAATTGTTTTTTTGAACGGGTGCAGCTGGAATGCGTCACTTATTTTCCTGTTAACAAGAACAAGATAAACTGGTTTCTTATCTTTTCCTTTATTATAGTCGGCTCTCCATCTCTGGCCTAATAATAAATGTCTAATATCTCTTTGTCTTTTTCTTCAAGCAGAGCAGCTGGAATACGTCACTGTTCTCCTGTTAACAAGAACAAGACAAGCTGGTTCTGATCTTTTCTTAAATTAGTATAGTTTGTCGGCCGTCCATCTGTGGCCCAATCGTAAATAATGAATATGACCTCTCTTACTTTCTCATTATCACAGCAAAGCGTAGCCGCTGGAATAAATAATTGTTTTCCTGTCAGCATGAGCAAGACAAACAGGTTCCTGACTTTCACAATTATTTTTGTCTGTTGTCCTTCCATCTCTACTCCAGTCGTAAATATCTAATATGTCTGCTCTTTCTCTTTTTCTTTTTCTTTCACTGTCTCTTCTACAAACTCTGTTCTGAACTAGAGTTAGTATGTGTGGGTATTGATGTACTGTAAGGCAATAGTAGCCAAAATAGTGTGATCGCACTGGCTGCGTTTTCAACAAGAAGCATGACGGCATTGAGCTTCACACACACACACACACACACAGACACACACACACACACACACACACACACACACATACACGCAGACACACACATATAAATGCACAGACACACACACAAGCTCATGTTTCACAGTGGTTACAGTGACCTCTGGGTTCTATTAAAGAAGGAATGCATCACTTAACAATATCAAATTAGTGTGTGTGTGTGTGTGTGTGTGTGTGTGTGTGTGTGTGTGTTGGGTGGGATGCACAAGGTTCTCTCTTCTCTCTCTCTTTCTCTCTCTCTCTCTCTCTCACACACACACACACACACACTCACACACACACACGCACACACACACACACACACACAATCACACTCACATGCACTGTACTATAGTGAAAATAGGAGTCTATTGTTTCCCTAATAGGTATTAGAGCTGTGATGGTGTGTTTCCCACCTATAGTCCAGTTCCTCATTGAGCTGGTAAGAGTGTGTGAAGGTAGCCCCTCACTCCATGCTAATTCCTGGTATTATAGAGGCTCTTCACACTCTTTTGTGGGGAGAAAGTGGGAAAAGTGGTCCTGTTTTCAATGGCCTCCACCGTTTTAGCTCAAGAACTCAAGACTTCAGACTTCACATTCATTTTATTTTTATTAATACGGTGAATATGCAGGGATTTGTCCTGGTGACATTGGTGCAGGGACTAATCATCTCTATTTGGCAAGTAAAATAAATGGATAGGAGTTTGTCTTGTTGATGTTGGTGCAGATACATATCAACAAGTAACATAGTAGCAGTAGAAGATGCATACACCTTCCTTCAGCGTTAATAGTTCATTATAAAATGATGCGTCCAGCATTAGGAAACACTGACAGCTTTACATAATAACTGCCAACATGAACGTAAAATCCATTGAAGACCATCTTTTATGTTATTAGACCTTTATCTGTCAAACACTGAGATGCAAATTTTAACATTTCAACATACGCTTTTTTCAAATTGGATATATAATCCCTCAATTGTCTGTCGGCTGAAATAGCATCACAGTATTCTACATTGTAGCCAAGAGGATATTTTAGCTTGGCGAGGCATTGTAGCCTACAGGGACATCTAGGACTCGTGTGCAATTGGATTCAGGTGGAGACAAGTATAAGCAGTTTAAGTGAGGTATACCAGGCCAAATCATGGCAGATGTTTGGGATAGCCGACCTCTGGACATGTTCGATAGAAGCCTCTGTACTGTTTTGACAAACCTTTTAGCCTCGAAATAGCATAATTCTTCAACATGCTCTAATCTGCTTGTAAGTAGTCAAGGGATTTATAGAAAATCCACTAGAAGCTCAGAATAATTCCCTACATATCCAGGGATAGAGGCGGAGCCAAAAGCAGGGTGAAGATTGACAGATGCACATGTGAGGCAGAGTGGTAGCAGTAGAGAGCTGTTTATCATTTCCAATTTAAAGAGGTTTCTTTCAAAATTAGATACTGACCATATGAAAAAGTCACATCTGCCTCAAAATAGACACAATTAAAACAAATTACTTAATTACAAATTACTTGTTACTTACAGATTGAATCCTCTTTATTTAGAGATAATGAATGATGAACAGTCATCATTTTCTCCGTAAATGGATTCATAACATTTTGGAAACAAGAACAGCTTTTTGGAGTTATTGTTGTATTTATTCAATTAAGATTGTGTCCACAATATGTTCATGAACATTCCCCAAGACAAGGTCTGGATGGTTTTCACTGCTGACATCTTCGGCAAATCAGCTAAAATTCAATTTCCTTGAATTAAAAGCAGCTGCTTTTTAAAAGAGTTGTACTGAAAACCCCCATTCCCCACACACTTTCTGCTGACAAGGAGAAAGTGTATTTCATATAGGAGCAGGGGCTACAAACAGCTGATTTCAGTATTTTGGATGCACCACTCAAAGTAATAGTTACCCAAAGTAATAGCCCAAGTCTGCATATGAATAAAACTTCCCACAGTATCTTTTGGCTCATCTGAGGAACTTTGCAGCCCTTGTTTCCAACCCAAACCAAACCCAGACAACGTTATTAATCCTGTGATAAATCACTGTGATGAAGGATGCATCAAGGCAAGCTTCATGTCCACAGGTTTCCAGTCTAGCCAGGGAGGGCACTTGTAAACACAGGGTCGGTTAAAGGGGACAGCAATAAAGGTTATGTGACTGTTAGGATCTGTATGGCTGAATCCCACTGGCCTGAGCTGAGCAGAGATGGTGTTGTGGTAAAGATCGTCGCCTCTTGAAATATCTGTCTTGGTATTCCTACTGTCTCAATAAAGATTCAAAGGGAACGGACCGCCCATTCTCCTCTTAAAGAAAACTGAGCTCAGCATTTCAGTCAACAGCATGGGTAAAGCTTAGTCCATGTACACTGATGACATTGTGAACCAGAATAATCTGAACTGAGGTCAGTGCTTCCCAGCCCAATCCTCACTGCCGATCCCATCACAGGTAGTTGACAATTTCCTGCTTTTTATGGCACTTTTATTGGCGTTTCTATTGTTCCAGAGGTGTGTAGGTGACACCCTGTGGCAGTTAACAAACCTTGGCACGGGGTTTTATGGCCAGAAACCTCAATCACACTATCGGCCCGGGAGTGTCGAGGAATATTAACACTGACCTGGTAAGACTACTGAGCAACACTTCCACGGCCCTGATATGCAGCGGCGGGTCTTTAGGAGCTGGCAGTTGGCGGGTCTTGTTAGCGAGGGCTAGAGATCCATTTCCTGGTGTGAATGGCTGCTGAGAGGCGTCTGTCAGTGTGTGAATGGGGCTGAATGGGGAATTATAATGGATGCGAATTGAGATGTGGATCTAATGTCTCTCTGTGAAGTGGGTTGGAGTGTGTGTGTATGTGTGTGTGTGCGTGTGTGTGTGTGTGTGTGTGTGTGTGTGTGTATGTGTGTGTGTGTGTGTGCATATGCACTATGCCAATTTGAGGTAAACAGGATTTCAATGATCTCTTTATTCATCAAGTACAACAAATGTAGAGAAATGTGTCTAATTTGTCAATTAACATAGTAACACATGTACCAAGTACCTCAGGCTGCAGATAGTGCTGAAGTGATTAGTTGATTAATGGATTAGTTGATCTACAGAAAATTAATCGATTACAACTTTGATAATCACTTAATCATTTTAGTCCAAAAACAGACATCTGCTAATTAAAGCTTCACAAATGTTAAAATTTGCTTGCTTTTCTCCATTTTATATCATTATAAAATGAATATTTTGGGGGTTTTTTTGGCTGCTGACTTTGGCATTACTTTTGACATTTTATCGACTAAATGACTGATTAATTGAAAAAATATATAAACGTTAAACGACACACACGGTACAGGGACAACAACCTCACATTCAGGGCAAGGGGACAGTGCAAGACATACAGTAGACTAGACATAACACCAAAAATATATATTCAGCATTCATTCACTATGTTCAATGGGAGGAAAAAAATTACAGGACGGAAACATCAGGGTTAAGTTGTTGTGTCAGGTCATGGCTCCAGCAGGGGGCCGGGGAAGTGTTAGAAATGCCCCCATGGTGCTTTATCTGTCTGGGCTTGTCAACTTCAGTTCAGCAGTGGTTTTTCAGTTAGTAAGTGTACTTTTTCATCATTTGGCTAGTTGACGCTCTTACCAAGAGTGATTTACAGTGAGTGAGGGGTTCAATGTCTTGCTAAAAGATGCTGAGACAGAACACACTGTTGATGAACACACAGTGGCTGTTGAAGGATCAAACCTGTGGCCTTCAGGTTACGTGACAGCGTTTCCATTGCTGCCCGCCGTGCCATTTGTAATCAGAGTTATTTAATTCTGGGTTCCAGGAACAGTTTAAAAAACAAGAGGGCTATTGTGGTTCAAAACCTGGGTAGGAAAGCTGTTTGCACAATCTTGCACTACTCATCCTGTCTGCCAAAGCCTTTGTGCTCTACGCTACTTTAACATCAGGAATTATGCCCATGCTCCATCTAGGTTTGGCTTTTTATGACGAACTGTCCTTCTGCTATGCAACAAGTTGAGACATGTCAGTGTCCTTGTTGATTTCCCTTTTGAGCAACCAGAGGGACGTCTCCCCTGATATTTGCATTCAAAGGGAAGACCAAGTGATCATTAAATCCCCAATTCCCTCCTGGGGATCAATCCATCAAACACTCTATCTGTCTGTCTGTCTGTCTGTCTGGTTGTACTGGCAGTGCCAAGGTGTGAATTTGAGTCATGCATGAATATAAAGCAGGGCATTGCTGAAAAAGAGCATGCGTGCTCAGCAAACCGTCCCTGCATAAATAAAGGTTAAGAAACGGCCGCATTCCCACTTTAGTTCTGTTCCAATGCACAGTTGAAATACACTGCCAGAAGGAGTGAGTAAGTGTGCCGCGTGTCTGTGAGAGTGTGTGTGTGCACCCAGTGTGTAGTCTAGACTTGGTCTAGAGTTTCAAGTACAGAAAAGGCCACTAGATCTTGTCTGGACCCCCGTCCAAAACTTCTGCCAAGGGAAAATAACTCTGCTTAGAAAGTCCTTGATCAAAAGGTTGCTGTCCAGATTACTTTTGACTACTGAGACTAGGGTTAGACCGATATATCAGGCCGATATTGGCCTTTTATTAAATATTGGATATTGGCAAGTCATGTTGTCCACTGCAGATATGATGGAGGTTCCTACCTGAACAGTCTATAAGAACCTGCAATTAAATTTATTATTTTTTTTAAAAGGCAGAAAGTTTTCCCATAGTTACCCCAAAGATTTAATAGGTGGGGAGGGTCACCTTGCCTTAAAAAGCTGCTAACCCACCAAAAACCTTCAGTAGTATTGGTTTCAGTGGAGAGTTTTAGTGTCCCATAGTCTAAATGCTGTTTCAGACTAAAACTCTGGGGGAAACACTAAACACCTGTCATTTCTTGGTATTAAATAGGTCAAATTTAAAGAAATTTCAGTTATCTGTGAAACTACTAAGATCTGTACTTCTGTATGTGTGTGTTTCTGCACATGCGCTATGTGTGCATCATGTGTATTTGTAAGCACCGGGGTCAAAGGTCGCTGCATAAACCCTCCATTAGTTAGTTCGTGCTCATCAGCCTTGGACATGTGAATGCGGCCAGGGCATCATCCATTCAGCACATGTCCAGCGGCCCGGCAGAGTGCTGAAATATTACGTCTTCGCCTCACAATGGCTGCTGAGGGGAAGGGACAACCCAGTTTACAAGGGGAAGGGAGGAAACTGCAGGAAATGCAACCTAGGTGTCTCTCGCATAACTTCCTGATGTTACATGGAAGGCAACGAGGTGCTCGTCTCCGTCTGGGACAGAAAGTTCTAGTCTCCTGAGGAGGGAAGAAAGGGAGTTTGGACATAATTTTTTAGCGGGTTAGTTAAATTAGTTTACAATTTTTTAAAATACACGTTTAAAGCCCACATGCATCTAAAAATGATAAAGGATGATAGCAAAGCAAAGTGACACAGATAGCACTCTAACATTATCATGACTCCCTAAAACAGAAAAATTACAAGTTTAATTTAATAACCTGAGTGTGTATAGACACTTTAGACACTTCACACACTTTTGCACAGTCTCTCACTGTCTCTCTGTCTTTCTCTTTTGGGAGGAAGCAGAGGAGACGGCAAGGTCAACTGTCCTCTGTGTGTTTTCTAAAGGAGCCTGGCTCCTTGGCCACAAGCCCGGCCCAATCTGAAAGGCCGATATCTGCCTATTGTCTGGGAGAAAGACACTCATCCTAGGACCTGTCTTCTATTCACGCGAGTGCATTTCTCACCCAGTCATTGTCTCTTTGGCTATGTGAATCAAGTGTTTGTCTCCCTTTAATCCCGGTCACGAAAAGGGATTTTTTTTTTTTGCTTGAGGTTGTCCTCTGTACCCCGCTACCTGAAATAAGATTTCCAGAGCTTTAGAAATGCATATCCAGATAAATATCTCCAGTAGGAAACTCGATGCACATTATTCTAAGGGCTAAACACAAAGTGGCTTTTGCGAAGCGGTGCCAAGACCCCTGGAAAACTTGAGAGCTTTTCTGAAAGGTTTACCCTCTGACAGGGCTGCCAAGCTCACTCGCGCTCTCTCTTTCTCTCTCCCTCTGTCTCTCTCTCTCTTCCTCCCTCTCTCTCTCAATTTCAAATATGCTTTGGCATGCCAGGAAAGAAGCCCATGTTGGCGAAGCACATAGAGAATCTCATCTCTATGCACACAGGGAATCTCTTGCTCTCTCTTTCTGTCACTCCATCTTACTCTCCCTCTCTCATCCTCTCTCTCTAAGCTAGTTAGCTAAATGAGTCATGGCCATTTCTCATTTGTAACAGGTAATTTGGCATGTGACAAACAGTTCTGTTGCCTTCCCTGCAAGTCACTTCGTGGGGTTGTCAGGGGAGAGGGCGCCTTTGTCTGCCGGACAATTGCGTAAACTCATTTGTCATTTAGACTCTTTAAATGAAGCCATTGCGGCTTTTCAGCCTTTCACAATGACGGATGGCGCAGACCTTGTCCAAATAAATCACATCAAACCTCCCTGGCATGTCAACTGAATTTGTCGTATGTTGTCCACTGTTGTATGAGGTGGACTGTTTTCTGTACTGGCTGTGCAAACTGAATTTCCCTCCGCACAATCAATGCAACTGTATTGGATTTTTATAATTTTGCATCTACCTCATCAAAAATATGTATAAAATGTGTAAAGAGCAATATTTTAGGGCTAATTTTGGCAAGGAAATTGTTCTATTGTGGCGATTTTTAGACAAAAATACTAATAAACAAAAATACAAAAATGCTACGAGTTCTGCTCCAAAATGCTTTATATCCAATTTGTAAATCTACATATTTAATGTGAATGTATATGTACTTTGTTTACATTTTGTGATATCAGTCATTTTGTATTAGTAGGTGTTCCTTTTTTATAAATGGAGGATATTTCAATTTGGAACAAAACTCTTCACTTCTCGTTCTGATTGATTGTCAGGAGTTTCCTGAGGTGAAGTGCTCTAGACAATAACATCATTGTGATTGGCTGAAGTGAGAGATGAGAGCTGGGGACCCCTCTCCTCTCACTCATTCACATCTTCAAAATAGGAAAGAGGGTCGGGTGGGGGTGGAGGGTTGTTGCGGACAGATTCCTTTCGTGAGAACTTCCTGAGATGGATGAGATTGACTTGGGAGGAAGGACAGTCAATATTCAACCGCAGTAATCCTCCGAAAAAACCCAGCAAGACAAGAAGAGTTCATTACATTGTAAAAAAAAATATATATACATTATACATATATTATACCATTTTGGAAAGAAAAATCATTACCTGCCTCTTTTATTCAACACCTCTAACATATAGAGGATTTGTCAAAGTGTTATTATGCGATCAATTATTTTGTTAAAGGTGGTTTATGGTCTATTCCATTTTGGAACCAAACCCTTCAAATACTACAGTTATGGACGGATTTGTTTATGTAATCCATTTCAAACCATCTGTTTTGTCATTGAGAAAACAGAGCAGCGCGACCAAGAACATTTGTGTCCACTATGTGATCTCGTCAACGGCTGAATAGAGATGAATGTGACATTATTAGGGCAGATGATATCATATGAATCAGGCTGGATAACCTCAGGAACCACTTGATGACAGAGCTGCAGAGGGAGAGAGAGAGAGAGAGAGAGAGAGAGAGAGAGAGAGAGAGAGAGAGAGAGAGTGGACAGTCATCTGGATTATAGACAGATATTTTATGCTCGAGGGGAAAAGAGAGGGCATGAGAAAAAGAGAAAGGAGAGCAATGATGTAGCAGTAAATAAAAACTATAATGTCTAATTGCTGATCAGCATAAGCCAAACAACCACCAATCTAAACAAAAATCAATCAAATGTACGCTCTTTTACAATTTTGATGCCACAAATTTATGTCATAAAGATTTATATCAGCCGTAAAAGGTGAGTAAACTATTGTGCAATTTGAAAGGTGGTAAAATTGAGTTTAGGTGGGTTTACCCTCCACTATATCACTGGAGGAGAGCGGACAGTCATCTGGCTTGTAGGAAAGAGAGAGAGAGAGAGAGAGAGAGAGAGAGAGAGAGAGAGAGAGAGAGAGAGAGGGGAGAGTGGTCATCTGGCTTTCAGGAATCTTGCAAACCAAGTTTGGAGGGGGGGGCAGGGTGGAGGGTTTGGTGTGACTCTGGTGGAGGAAGGGGTGGAGAGATGGGAGGGGGTGGGGGGGTGTTGACTCTCAAGTGTGTGTGTGTGTGTGTGTGTGCGTGTTTGAAGTGCAGTGACAGGCATGGCGGGGTTGGGAGGGGGGTTGGAGGAGGTGGAGAGGGAATGAGGGAGGGGCCGACGAGCCTCGGCTGCCCCAAGAGCACACACACACCCTCACAGACACCACACACACACACACACACACACTCTTGCTCATCCACTCAGACGCACACTCACTGGGATCGGAGACACTCAAGATAGAGACGTCACCTCCTCTGCTCTTTGGACCGCTGTGGATGCATGACTAAATGAGGAGCTCAGTCGTTTCGTGCAGACTTCCTCGCAGCTGACTGTGGCTTTCAGAGGCCGGCGAGACGCAACACGGGAGCTGCGGGGGAATACTTCCTGAGTGGGATCTGGATCAGATTAGAGCGTGGATCTTTAGGGCCGATGTTGCGGACATGTAGCCAGAGCCAGAGCGCTGCGACCGGGGGATTGTAGAATTGATTGAGAGCCTTATGTGGAGGTGGCAAGAGAGGAGCATGCTTTTCCTGGAGGTAAGATCAAAATAAGATTGATAGTCGACTAAGACTTAGGTCAGTACATTCCCTGATACTTGGAAATGCATAAGGCCACTGTTGAATAAAGAGTTATACTGCGGAAAATAGGCAACTTGCACCTAAGTTCCACTACAGCTTAGATCCGTTGATGAGCAGGCATGCAGTGGATTGTGGGAGGTTTCCTCGGCTTTTGTAAAGCAGCACATGAAGTGTTGAAAGAGAGCTGAAGAGAGTGAATGGCTAAGCTTAGCTCAAGATTACAGAGCTGTTTGTGAGTGGCAGGCAGCAGTGAGGTGATATTGTGTGTGTGTGTGTGTGTGTGTGTGCTCTCTGCATGTGTGTCTGCCTTGTGATAGCCTATGTATGTGGTTGCATGTCTGGGTCTTACTGTTTGTGTTTGTGTGTGTGTGGACAGCAGTTGAGGTGATATTGTGTGTGTGTGTGTGTTTGTGTGTGTGCAGGTGGTCTCGCTCAAACTGTGTTAATTCTCCGGTGCACCCCCTGACACCCATTTGGCCTTAGAATAACACTCTTCGCCAGTCAAAGAGCGATGACCTCGGCCTTTGAACTCCACAATTTAATGGTTTTCCTAAAGCAACTCCCATGACGTTTAGGAAAAATAGACTTTTCTTTTTTCAGCTTTACATTCAATTAACTGTTTTGGTTTCGGCAACTGCTCGATATCTCGAAGTCCGTCTCACAACAGGACACTAGAGCTATAAGTGTTCCACCGGTTTGGATTTTTGCATGAATATCTTCTCACTTAGAGAATATGATACACTTTGACACAATCTGGAAAAGTCATACCTCTCTTTACATTACGATCCATTGAGTTTGTTAGCCTGAGGTTGTGTTCATTTGAAAACGCTATGTATTTGACTAACTAATTTCTTCGGCCTCGGTCGGCCAAGGAAAGCCCCTTTAGACGTGTCAGTTAACTGGGGAGGCACACACAGTTATCCGTTAGCTGGCTACATCTGGCCCGTGTTTACACAGACCCAATGTTGTGACTCCTTAAATGCCTTTTTCAAAAAGTTTCCCTCCTTAACCCCCTCCGCCTCCCCTCTCACGTCTCGACCGTGGCCCGGCCTTAGAGGGGGAGCGGGTGGACATTTTGTTTTTGTTTTTGACAAAGACAGACATTGTGTTATTGCCAAGGGGTGACATGGTGTAATGTGAGTTGCTGTGTATGTTGGCTCAGGAATCCACGGTCGCCTTTTCCCCGCAACTTCTGAGATGAGAGGCAGGAGAGCCAGAGGACAGAGGAGGACAGACAGGGTTAGAGGAAAGGAGAGTTCATTAGTTAGGTAAACTCTCAAGAAGAAAAGACACTCTGAAGGTGCAAATTATTGGTCCATAAATTAAAAAGAAATGAAAAATTGAACTGATTTCTCCATGCATATGAAAATATACATTTTAAAATATATGTTATACATGTTAAAATATATGTTTTTACTATTATGTTCCGGGTAAATGCCACTACAAGTGTGTCACGATACTGATCATTAAACAGGACAATGGATGACCTAACTGGTAGGTCATCACACTTAAAGCAATCAGTCTGGTCATGGCCGTTAATATCCACTGCATGACAATAGACACACTGTGGAAATCAACAATACAAAAAGAGATGGACAATCTGTTCAAAAACAAAAACACCGATTCCTTTTTTCTTAAATATGTTAGATGCAGGGCTTTAATTTTTAAAGCCCTGGTGTGGCAGCATGAGTCTATACATACTGATATTTGAGTGGTAAAAAATCCTATGTGTTTTAACCTTACTGAAAATCACAGACCTCTTTGGCAAATGCTTACCCATGTGAATGTGACAGATTTACACTCCGACTTTATCAATCACAGGCACAGTAATTTTGATGCCTAACTTTTCTTACATGTCCACTCAGTTTGTACATGATGTTTGCAATGTTATGGTTTTGGTGGCTGGGTGGCCCTGAACCCAGAGAGATTTGATCCCTGCAACAGCCAATGTGTGTCCATCAACAAATGTTCTGTCAAAGTCGCTCTGGTTAAGAGCCTCAGCTCTATACCTGAAAAAATGTACATGGAAACTTTAGCATCGGGAATAACCCTGTATTCTTAAAATGCAAGCCGGCAAAAATGACTTCTTACAAACAACTATAGCACCATGGATATAGTGGCACAATATAATCTTAGGGGGAAAAAAAATGACTTCACCTATTTGCACCACTTAACTAGGCTTAACTAGGCTACGTGAGATAAAGCCATCAACTGTGCAGAAGAGGTTAGAAAAGCTTCTGAGTGATAACATTATCTATCCTACCATAAAACCTGATAGATTAGTCACTGAACAACAAAGCAACACCCAAATAACCCCCTTGCCCTGTGATAAGAGCTGTGGTTTGAGTTTTAACAGCATTCATAATCTGCAAATTCTGTGTTTTGAGGCCCTGAGCCCTATTTAAATGGAATTCAACTGTATGCTAATTGGGGCAGTCTTTCCTCATTCCTGTTACTGGGGTTCAGCTACATGGTGAGCTGTGGTAAACCATGAGGGTGAGCGGAGCAGACAGAATTGACATTTCTATATGGCTAGGGCTGCACTCTCACAACATTTGGCTTCTATATTGGGACACATTAGCTGAGTTCAGTTGCTCTCAGCATTTTTGGCCGCTTGCCAAATGGAGCAGCAGGGAGGCGTAGTGATTAGGGAGACAGTCCTTCGACCGGAAGGCCCTGGTTCAAACCCCCGTGACTGCAAGCATCCGACCTGCTGAAGTGTCCTTGAGCAAGACACTGAATCCCTACCAGCGCCATGGGTGCTGCTCTGTAGCTGACCTTTGACCTTTCTGTAGAAGAGGCACAAGCAAAACGATAATTTCTATTTTGGGGATCAATAAATTATCGCAAAGAAAAAGCACATGCAGGAAGGGAGAGTAACCACACATGGAATAGTAAACTATGACACCAATGGATGATTTCTAACAGTGTTGTCACAGTACCAAAAGAGGGATTTCAGCCCAAGTCACAAGACACAGTTTAAGGTATAAAATGATACAACAGGGAAATAAAAATGATAACTGAAACAGTAAAATGATCTTAGACACTGTTTCACAATCTCCCTGCTCTCACATGCCAACAACAAAACAGAATGGAGTATAATATTATCTAAAGTAATTCTGGAAAAACTCAAGTTTCTCACATCAGCTAATGCAGAATGTTTTCAGTACTGGCACACCAGGCAACAATAATTTATATTTTCCCTTTTCAGGTTATTTCAACTCAGCTATTCAGTTTAGACTGTGGCACAAGCATTGCTCTAAATGAATTGAATTGACAGCTTGCATAATGTATCTGTAGTTTTGTCGATAGAAGCCATCAAGACCTTAATGTGTCTGAGGACGCCTCTTTTGTCTGAAGATCAAACCTGCATAGAGTTTGGAGGGGCTGTGTGAAGTTTCCGACTGTTTTTACCCAAACAAGGTCTATTCTGGTCCAAATTTGCACGTCAAAGAGGCAGAACAGTGCAAGGCAAAGCAGAAGTGGCTTTTTCAACACCTTGAGACCAAAGCGCTGTTATCAGGCAGAGGGGGCTCTGAAGAACATGGCTGGTGAGATAAGAGGGCTACTGCTGAGGGTGGGAGACACAGCGAGGAGACTGATTAATCCCTATTCATGTACAGACCAACTCTTATCAGCTTGTAAAAGGGAAAAAAAGCTCAGTTTGAAATGCTACTGAAGGTGCTTGGATTCAGTTACAGTTTAAGTGTGTGCAGACTTTTTAGGATTGCTGTTACTTTTTCGCGCACTACTACATCTTATATTTTTGCCACCCCCTTCATTGCTATTTTTTGGTTTTCCTAATCACAACCCATGATGAATGTAAAAAAAACATCCACTTGCGTAATAGCTATTCTCCTCTCTTCACATATGCACAGTAACATCTGTGCAACACCGCTGTCCCAACACAACCTGGTAAACTGCTTATAATTTCACTACCATGTTCAGTACTTTATAGATCAGTGGATAAGAGTGACAGATGTCAGGTGGCTAACAGCCAATGGAAATTCCTGTTGCATAATATTATGTCAGAGTATTACAATCGTAGGTTATAAGAACTGGCTAAATGTGCCGGATGTGCTACTCTTTGCACATCGGCATAGAAAAAAGCAGTCCTAACAAGACCAGAGGTCTTTGATATATAAGATTTTACACTGAAGCACAGCAAGTGAATGCACAGATTTGTACTCTACTAGAAATAATGGAATCGAATGGAAAAACAGACCTTTCAACCTACTGTACCTAACAATGCAGCTGTTATATCAGCCTATATGCTATTCATGCAACGTGAGCTACTTACAGTAAGGCAGAAGAGTGTCATGTACCCCTCACCAGGATGACATTCAGCCTAGTATGGTTTCCCACTGAATAAATGTACAATTCTGTACCCATACTGGCAAAGTACAGTATGTTTTTCCATTGTATATTGTCAGTATGTTTGGCTTCTAGTACCCTTTGAAAATGGGAAGGCACTAAATATATTTGAGTGCCTTATCAAGCATGCTTCTATAATGGATGAACAACACACCACACTACACTAATGGGGTGGAAAATAACATCTTTGCATTAGCGGTGATTTGTGAATGTGACTCAAGTGGTGCTGAAGAGGTTTGAATGGTGACAGCATGGTAATGGTGTGATGTGGTAATGAGAAACTTTTTCCTCTCGTCACTCTTTTCCCTTTCTCTAGGGAACAAACTAGCTGATTCATGTCTCATTTTGAGAGATTTCTCTTTGTTCATCCATTCAATCATCTATTCTTTTTATAGATTGGAAATGTTTTGCGTTATTCAAACACTGCTGGGATCAAAACAACCATTTTGTTGACAAGTTGAGAAAATAAAACTAATTGACTGATTGTTGGCATTGAGCTAATACTCTTACACAGAGGAATTTACAATGAGTGCAAAAGTAGAATAAGCTTAAATTCCTAGGTCATCAATATAACAACCAACTAATGGCAAAGAGTAAAAGGGTCAAAGTATCCTTGTGTCCCTAAAAAGATCATGTATGATAGAGAAGTAAAGAAATAAGAACCAGAGAGGAAAAGGTAGAAACGGTCTCTTTTCTAAGATCAATATGAGTCCTAAATCTTCCCCTTCCTCCACAGCGCCCGTGTGTGATGAACCTGGAGCGCGGTGAGAGAGGGGAGCGTCCTTCGCCCAGAGGCCTGGAGATGGAGCCTCGTACCGGGGGGAAGATGGGGAAGATATCCCTGGGCTTCCAGAGGAGCTCCACCTCAGATGATGACTCTGGCTGCGCACTGGAGGAGTACGCCTGGGTGCCACCTGGACTCAGACCTGAGCAGGTAGGACTGTGGCCTGTCACATATAACTACACACATGAAGGCTTTTGCTCCAAAGTTACTCGATTTGACCATCTGAAAACATGAACATCTACTCTAACAAAATGATTGATAGAGAAGAAAAAGAATAGTGAAGAATAGTGGAAATTATCGCTATCACTATGTTCTCTCCACCTCAATAGAACAAGTCCAGGCACGTTGTCTGGTGGTTGTTAAAAGTCACTCTGTGAAATGTAGGAAATCACTCACTGAAGTAGAAGTAGACGAGGCATGTTGATGGAAAGTGATACACCAAAAAAGTAAAACACAACAATTCAGCACAAAATAACTCCTGGAAGGCATTGAACATCACAAATTGATGATAACAGTGTAAGAGTATCCGAGGGTGGAATTTCCCCTTAAGGGATGAGTGCAGAAACCTGCATGCTAACAGCATGGGATCAGCTGAGGTTATGTGTGCAGACATACTGTTCCATATGTCATGGTAGTGGATTAGAAGTGCAGAGCGTTGGCCTGTGGCGGAAGCTCAGCATCTGTCTGTGATTTTTTTTTTTTTTTTTCCCCTTTAGTGTGTTTTAAGACGCACATGCCCTGCGCCGCTCACTCAGGGACGACCGTTTGATGTCCTCCATATTTTTCAGGGCAATGCACATGTTTCCTCTGCCCTGTCAAGGGGAATCAGTCCTGCCAAACATTAACATTTTCCGTCCCTTGCTGTCTCTTGTGTGCGGAGAGATTTCACAGTCAGGCGCCTGTGACTGGATTGAGATCGACAGTATTTGCCCCACAGTGTCACATAATGAGGACACACACAGCAGCAGTCGTTCTCCACTCGATATCCATGCTGCCCTCTCTCCTGCCTGACGGAGAGCAAAGGAGAGGAGACCTTCTCTTCTCCTCTCCTCTCCTCTCCTCTCCTCTCCTCTCCTCTCCTCTCCTCTCCTCTTATTCACATCTGTGTCATGGTATCAGTCTGTATCTGCCTCTGTCTATTTTGGGCCTCTGTCTCTCTTGGTTTCTTTCCCCCTCCGCCCCTCCTTCTCTCCCCTCAAGCCCAGTCCAGCCTCTCCCAGCAGTGTTAACGGTAGTGTGGGACGTTGATCAGGCCATCGTGAACGACAGTTATCTGTAATGAAGCCATAAAACAAACTGGAGCCAAGGCCTTTCATTTTCAGCGTCTCCTATACATATAGACAGTCACATTTACATGCAGGTGTGTGGTTAAGACCTTCTCACACATACACACACACACACACACACACACACACACACACACACACCTCAGGACTTTTCAGCAGTTAGATTTAAGGCAACATTTTTCCATATTGCTATAAAAAACTCACAATATTAAATAGCATCCACTGTTTAACCACAACTGGAAGTCTTCTCTCCTACAGCGGCATAGTAAGTTATTTGCTCCAGCATGACACAAAGGATAGGAATTGCATGTTAACTTAATCCCCTGTGTTAAATGTCTGGTCTAGCTACCTCAGCAGAACATTACTTTTGACTTTTAGCCTTGGGACAGTGTCATTTTCAGTCCTTTGTGTGTGTGTGTGTGTGTGTGCAGGACCATTATGCTTCTCCTCCTTTCTTTACTGCTCAGCTGCCTCTGTCTGCAAACAGACTTGGCCTCTTGTCTGCAGGCAATGTGGCACTTTCCCAATTTTCTCTCTCTCCCTCTCCCTCTCCCTCTCTCTCTCCATCTGCCTCACTGTGGCTGACAGTTAAGCAGGGCGGTTAGTTCTTCATCTGCTTTGAACTGCACAAAAAATGTGGTCATATGGTCTTTATGCTTTGGATTCGACTTCGTCACACTTATTTAAATAAATAAATATGCGTCAGTTATGTGGTCAGAGCTGGCCATATAAAAAAAAATGACAATAGATTCCCTTCAAACTCAGTTTCGAAGTAGAACATCACGAGAGTCTGGCACAAATTAGATTTCTCTCTCTGCCTTCCCAACAACGGCCATTTTAATTTCATCTCCTCGTTTCTTCTTTCCTCCCCTCCATTTCCCCTGCAAAAAAAAAAAGTCTATTTTAGCAAGTCTTTTAATCTGATGTTCAATCTTAAATAAGTGAAGAAAACAAATTTACCAGTGGGTTGAGAACATTTCACTTGTTTCTGTCTTTTAAAGTGCATTCATCTGTCTCCATCCTCAGGTCCAGATGTATTTCTCCTGTCTACCAGAGGACAAGGTGCCGTACGTCAACAGCCCAGGAGAGAAACACCGGATCCGACAGCTCCTCTACCAGCTGCCCCCGCATGACAATGAGGTAGAGAGAGAGAGGGAGAGAGAGAGAGAGAGAGAGAGAGAGAGAGAGGTTGATACTTTTTCTTCAGACTTGTGCAAAAACCCTGAATTCTTGCATAAGTCTTCCACTGACAGTGGGATAAGATTTAGGTGAAACATACCTACCACTTACGTTATAATTTGGCTTATACTTTCCTACCTCCTGCTCACTTGTAAAGGTGTGAGCAAGAGAGAGAGAGAGAGAGAGAGACAGATGGGGAAAGTAAGTGGGGTAGTCATGGGTAGCAGTACACAGAGATGCACAGAGTATATTGCTCTCCTTCTCTGTATGTTAACAGTATATTTACCTATGAGCCTAATTACAAAATGTAAAGAATAGATCATAGTATACCTTTAGTTACCACTACATCAGATGAGGTGATGTTTTTATAAGTCCATTATTTTCCAATTTATTTGACATACAATGGTTTTATCTTCTCTTGCTTCTTTCTGTTTTCTTGTTATTTATCTGTACAAATAACTAAACATGTACAATTAGATTCACATTTAGCTGACGCTCTCATCTAGATTGCCTTACGACAAGTGCAACAGTAGAAAAATTCTAATTCCTAGATCACCAACATTACAATATTCATGTAACCACAGAATGATCATCTAAGAACAAAGTGTATGAAGAAGAAATAGGAAAAGAGTTAAGAACAGAGATAGATTTTTTTTTGAAACAAAACACAAGCCAAAGAAATTTTCCATGTTGCTTGCAATAATGTACAAGACAGTTTTCTTGAATCTTGAAACAAAACTTAATGAAACTAAGTCAACTAAACTAATTAAACTAACTACGGCCAATCAGTAAAGTCACCTTGTTCTGGCCTGTAATTGTAGCACTGCCATTGGGCCAATCAGTGAATTTTAAAAGGGTGAAAAGCATCATTCCCCAAGTTTCGTCAAAATTCAATCAGCAGTGTCGCAAGTCTGATTCATAGTCCTCCCCCGAAATTCGTAAACTAAAGTAAAGTAAACTAAACTAACTACAGCGTGGGGTCATGAGCACCAGTCCCTTTTGCTGACTAAAGCGTGACGTCAGACAGCCAAGACTATCTGCAAACCCTTTTCTAGTAAAGCCAAAAACAATGGCCTCACATTCCCATGGTCCTCTGACAGTAAAGCCCACGCCAGCTTCTTCTGTATAATAGCTTTATGGTGTGTAAACCAGCACTCCTTTTGCATCTTTGTGAGTCGAGTTTACATTAGGAGATATGGTGGAGGGGTTATCACCAAAGGGGAGGGAGGAGGGAGGAGGGGGGGGGGGCTACTGCTTGACTGAGGTGGTCTCTGTACACACACACACACACACACACAAAAGATACACATCACGTACACTCAACACACACACAGCGTTTGACTGAGCGGTTTTATGATGTTTGTTGGCAGACCTGGTGGTTGAGGAAGCAAACTGCTGCAGGATTCCTTGCATAACTGTGGTTAACTAGGATAAGCGCTCGGTTGTGCGTGTGTGTGTGCGAAATAGAAAGACAGTGAGTGTGTGTGTGTGAGCATCGTTTACTGTTTAGAGAACAACTGAGCTGGTTGTTAGGGTACTCCTCATCTTTTATCTGTGCCTTCATCACCATCTCTAAACACAGAGGGAGGGTTTGTGTATCGCTCACGCCATCCTTTCAACGCAGCCTTGAGGGGAATTAGCCCAAATTAAACGCTTTTCCCACCATATAAGGACTGCGCGTGACATACTTGCCCAAAGTTGCATGCAGAGATGAAAGCTTATCCATCAATGGTTATGGGTGGATGTTTTTTTGATTGCTCTTTCTCTAACTTCTCTCTTTCCCCCTTCTCCCTCTCCTCCTCTCTTACTCTCTTCTCACCATAAATTGGTTCTTTCTTTTTGTCAACCCATCCCTCCCTCCCTCCCTCTCTCTCCCTCTCTCTCTCTCTCTTTCCCAGGTGCGGTACTGCCAGTCTCTGACTGAGGAGGAGAAGAGGGAGCTTCACATGTTCAGTGCCCAGAGGAAAAGGGAGGCGCTGGGGAGAGGAACACCCAAGATCCTGCCCCGGGCCCTGCAACACACCCGCTGTGAAAATGTAGGTGCCACACACAGTTACACATACACAAAGCATACACACACACACACAGAAATGAACACACAGACACACATACAGTACACAAAGGCACTCTCAGACACACACATTCACACGGACAAACACAAGGGCACACGCACAGTCACACATACACACGCATAACTTGCACACACACATGAACCCAACTTCCCTCATTTAGCGCTCACATAGCCATAAGGTAAGCTACCAGTTACAAGGAAACCAACTGGTGGGTCTTAAGTTATTTATATCATGAATAGCCGACACCCACTATCCCATCCCGATGTGCGGCAGCCTAAGGCCTGATCCTGATTGGCTAATGCGATGGTTTTAATCATCGACATAAACCTCCTCATTAGGGGGAGAGAGGAAGTGGGGAAATTGGGAGGCTCACGCTCAAGCCGAGCGGAGAAGTCAGCTCCCCACGAGGAATGTGGCCAATTTCCTGCCATCCATCCACATCTCAGCATGTCCACCTTAACAAGTAATTCTTGCATTCAGTCTTAAAATCCTATTTTTCCTGAAACAGGTTAAAGTATCTGCCAATGGGGTGAGATCATTTCACTTCTTTCCATATAGTTCAGCTTGTTTTAAGACTTTTCTGGAAATAAGTAGTATCTTAGAGTAAGGTAGATTGTTACACCTGTTTGAGAAAATTCTTGAACCAAGCGGATTTACTTGTTAATTGTTTTGTAATGTTTCATTTGGTGAACTAGAAACAATGCCATTGGATGCTCTAATAGTTGGCTCTACAGGGTTTCTTCTACTGTTGGCCACTGAGCAGCTTCATTGGAGCAACTCAGGGTCAAGCAGCTTGCTGAAGGGCATCTTAACTTTAATTGCTGAGGGAGGAGAGATTTGGACTCCATTTTGAGATTCTGTTTGCAGCCATGGTGAACTATGAAGAAATACGACACTTGAAACTATCCACAAACTTGTATTTCCAGCTTGTGATTTGATGTGTTTTACACATAACATCCAGTGCCATTCAAGCTGTCCTTGATCCTGTTTTTCCAAAAACATCCTTCCTCGACAACGACCTTTGTCCACTGGCTTTCAATGCAGCAAACACAAATATTAGTGCTATTTTGCTTTCGGCAAACCCAGCCCTGACCAGTAACTAAACCACATCCTCTGAGAGGCCATTGGCTCGTCCCTGCCAGGCATCCAGGAAGAACAGGCCAGCCGTGTTAATCCCCGCAGACAGCAGATGTGGTCTGTCACCACTCGAACACAGACACACACAGGGATGCAAGGTCACACACACATTGAACAGGCACATAGGAACACATAAGCATACACACACAGGCTCACACGGATACACACACATACATACTGCACATACATATGTATTCACATAGATATGTCCTGCATGCACACATATGCATACACAAACACTGTTTCTATCCACATGCACCCACACACCCATACACACACACAAACACACCCACACACACACATACATTCACACACACTTTGTCAGGCTCCAGTTTCCTGGTGCCGTAACTCCAGGGGACACACGACACCCCTGTATCCAAGGCCCCTGTCCACCCTGGTAATAATGGTTAACAGCTGGGTATGGTATCCCGTGGCTGCCTATGGTGTCTCATGGCTCCACCGGGTTATATAAAGACTTGTGATTGCACGTTCAGACATGCTCTGCCAATCTCTGTGGAGTCATATGATCTTTGGACTCAGGACCAAGGCCAGTGTATTCCCTTTAAACCTACATCGCCGGGCAACAAAAATTCTGTCCAGAGGCAAACACCCAAGTTGCTGAATAATTGAAGACTTTTATGCCAAAATAAAGCAGAAGTGATGCCATTGCCTACACTTCCAAATGATTGCTGAGGCAAAAGCAAAGCACATTATGGGGTTACAATTAAAGTCATGAGTCATCTCAAAGCTTTTGTTGACAAACTAGTTTAGAATAGAACAGATTCATCTGTGTTTTTGAAATATTGACAGATGAATTTTAGTCAGAATTTCATTTTTCCAAAATGGATATAGGGTTTTTTGGAATGAACCCCTTCAATTAATCTTTACAGAAAATTATGTGCATTTATATAGTTGAATCTACCCATATGTTATTATGGAGAGTTTTACTCCAATACACTATACAGCCTAAGGTTACCAACTTAGCTTGAAAAAGTACCATAAATTGTTTTTATTTTGTGCAATCAATCATTTTGTAATAACAGGTGTCTACTCTTCATTAGGGTTGCTTTGAAAAGATTAGATTCCTCTATGCCCATGTTTTTTTTTTTCATGTGCCCATGTTATTATTGTGTTTCTGTTATGACAGTCATCATCAATCTGTTTTGAATAGATCATATTCCATTGGCACTTACAGTATGATCACCTGTTGTTTAGCCTGCTTTGTTTTAGCCTCACTGTAACTGAAACATCAGCAGAGATGATAGATACTTTGAATAGATATCTCCATAATCCCTCTTTTGTTTATTTTGCATTCCTCATGTGTCATAGCCATCAACAGAGTATCACAGATCTATTTTGAAAAGACATCCCCATATGCTTTTATCTCTGTAATATGTTGCTTTAGGTTTATTCTCAAGGTAGTGTACTCATCAACACATTATCCCAGATCAGTATTGAACAGATACCAGTGATTTAATATTAACCATATTAATGATCTCATAAGCAAGGTCATAGCTTCGATGTTCCACAATAGCCAATGTGTGTCCCATCAATTTCAAAGTGTTCTGCCTAAGAGACTTGTACCTCTACTGGTTTAGTCACTGTAAGCCTCTCTGAATAAAAACATTAACAAAATGCCTGAAATGCAAATGTTAATAGTCATCTGTTGTTTCTTTTTGACTGCCAGTGTGATGGAGGCATCAGTGGAGGGGAGATGGCCATCTTTGCGTCCAGGGCAGGGCCGAGCCCCTGCTGGCACCCAGCATGCTTTGTGTGTGACACGTGTCATGAGCTGCTGGTGGATCTGATCTACTTCTACCAGAACGGCAAGATCCACTGTGGAAGACACCACGCTGAACTGCTCAAACCACGATGCTCTGCCTGTGATGAGGTAGGTAGTTGTAGTAGGAGTAGAAGTGAGTTACAAAATAGCTACCATGAAGTCTTTTGGTGAGATTTGTTGAAACAACCCCAAAAACAAATAAGTGCTCTATGGTCTACACAGCGAATGGAACCCCTAACTGTGGCAACATCGGTGCCAACAGTCTACCCATAGAGCTATATAGGCAATGGTTCCTCTAACCCCAAGACTGTTACAGAGTGCCACAGAGCTCCACAAGACTAATAGCTGCACGTGTATGTGTTTCTCCTCAGATCATTTTTGCGGATGAGTGCACGGAGGCAGAGGGTCGTCACTGGCACATGACGCACTTTGCCTGTTTCGAGTGCGAGACGATGCTGGGAGGTCAGCGGTACATCATGAAAGATGGCCGGCCCTACTGCTGTGGCTGCTTCGAGTCACTCTATGCAGAGTACTGTGAGGCCTGCGGTGAGAACATTGGTGAGTTATTTTTGTTTTGAGAATAACTCACTGACATCTTAAATGGAGTTCTGTTTCAGAAAAGCTGGGTTTAATAGTGAGGCACGAGAGAGATATTTTACTTTGCTTATTTGTTTCTTTTATCCATCTTTGGTGTTAGAATAGCAAGAGCTACCCTCTTTTGGGACGCCTACACACAAGTTTGAACACAAGATGCTGATTTGAACTGATGTATTGCTTCATTGACTAGTGTTTCAACTGTATCTTTGCAAAAATTCTATTCTTACAAACTCTTTTAACCTCCATCCTACCATCATATAGGTGTGGACCATGCCCAGATGACTTACGAAGGTGTACACTGGCATGCCACAGACCAGTGCTTCTGTTGTGCCCAGTGTAAGACCTCCCTGCTAGGCTGTCCCTTCCTGCCTAAGCAGGGTCGCATCTATTGCTCCAAGGCCTGCAGCCAAGGGGAAGATATCCATGCCTCCGACTCGTCCGATTCTGCCTTCCAGTCTGCCCGTTCACGTGAATCGCGGCGCAGTATCCGCATGGGGAAGAGCAGCAGGCCCGGTGACCAGTGGAGGCAGTCGCAGCTGTTTAACCCCCCTGCCACCATCCCGACATTGGAGTACAAGTATGCGGATGGAGAGGGTGATGGAGATGTGGATGGGGACATTGATATTGTAGGGCGGAAGCTGGCCCGTCTAGGCCTGGAGGAGGAGAGGTTCTGGAGGGAGAGGGAAGAGCAGGAGGCCGGGGGAGAAGAGGATCCAGAGGAGTGGGCCGAGCATGAGGACTATATGACTCAGCTCCTGCTCAAGTTCGGCGATCGTGGGATGTTACATCAACCCCAGCAACAATCCCTCGAAGCCCCCAGCCCTGGTAGTGACAGAAATAGGCTGATAGGTGTTTCTGATCCCTGGCTGAAACCTGACACTACATCCATGGGTGTTACTGTCTCCTCTCCCAGCCCTGCCAGTCCCACCCAGAGTCAGACTTACAATCAATCTCGAAGCAACAGCCTTAGCCCTGGACTGATGAGTAAGAAGCACCTCCCTGAAATGTACTGGGCCCAGTCCCAGGATGGGTTGGGAGACTCAGCCTATGGGAGCCACCCGGGCCCTGCTAGTGCCAGGAAGATCCAAGAGCTGGACCAGGATCAGGAGCAATCCGGGCCAGGAAGACAGGCCTTCTGGCAGGACCCTGGGCGTTGGTACGAAGACTCCCTGGAGTGTATCGCTGATGAGTTGAGAAAGGTTGAGCAGGGTGTTGGAGACTCCATGGACTCACTGGCTCTGTCCAACATCACTGGTAAGGACACTACTGTTGCATTTGGATTTATAGGAAAGAATTGCTTTTCTTTTTATGTATAACAGTTATTTTTTAACAAGTTAACAACATATCTGTTTTTCTCTCCTGCTTGCTCTCTCAGGTGCATCAGTGGACGGAGATGGTAAGGACAGACCTATACTCTGTTCCCTTCATGGTCTGCAGGATCCCTTGGAGCCTGTTGATGACTGTGAGAAGATGAGCAACATGGGAACCCTTAACTCATCCCAGCTTCACCACAGCACCAACTCCCTCAACCTCAACTTGGAGCTGAACCACCAGAGGGTGGCCTTAGAGGAGGAGGAGGAAGAGGATGTAGAGGAGGAGGTAGCAATGGCAATGAGGGGAGGCACAGCAGGTGGACTTCTCTCATTGTCCCCCCACCAGGAGGGCCTCCCTCCCTCTTTGCTCCATGCCCCAGCTCTGAGGAGGAGCAAGTCTCAGTCCAGGCCGCCTCAGATGGTCAAGTTCTCAGAAGACACTGTGGACAATGGATATAATGGTGGCATCGATGTGAACATCAGACAGCACCCCATGAGTGAGAAACCACAGCGGAGGGTATACCGCCCAGATGAGCTGGGCCGAGAACGAAGCCGCCCAACTAGCCACCACGGGCGCAGCAGGCAGCACCACCACCAAGGCAGGCACCACAGGAGCCGCAAAGCCCGCTCAGACAATGCCCTTCACATGGTGCCTTTGGAGAGGGCGCAGAGGCCCTATGAGCCCCAGCAGCAGAGTTTGGTGAATCCTCAGGGTGGTGCCCTGTTCACCCAGCCTTCCTCACACAGACTGCCCTTGGCCTATTCCCAAACCCGATCCGACTACACCCTCCAAAGCTCAGCACAAGGAGACCCACGAGTTGAGCATTTCATGGGCCTCTACAGAGACGAGGATGACTGGTGCTCTACCTGCTCCTCCTCTTCCTCTGACTCTGAAGAGGAGGGTTATTTCCTGGGCCAGCCAATTCCCCAGCCTCGGGCTGCCGGACGCTACCAGTACTATGCTGAGGACTATCCCACTAGGGTCACAGCCCTCTCATCCCAGAGCCACGGCTCACGGACTGCTCGCCGAAAGAGCCACCGGGCCAAAAACTGTATCATCTCCTAACAGCTCAGACTGAACTAGGGCTGTATTTACATTATGGGCTGCACTACACTAAACAAAAAAAATCTGATTTTCTGATCATATGATACCTAAGTGATTTGGCACAGATCAAACTAGTGTGTTCAGACAGGCATGTTGAAATGACTCGCATTTGCATGGAATGTCAGTTTTATCCTCAACTAGATAGTAAGGTCATTTTTAATTAGTAGCCAAGGTAGCCTAATTTCTCAAACAAACTGAACCCTTGCAAACTTTTAACAACTACGAGCTCTAAAATAGTTGGGATTAAGGGCATCATATATCAAAACATTCAAACTGAGCTTGTAAAATGTGCAGATGTGGAAATACATTGTTATTATACACCCTTAGAACAGCTCCTAGCTCTACGCTAGGTCAGATGCCCAAGAAGCCTATATTATGGCAGAAAGCCTACACTATTTTTTTATTCTTTTATGTGCAGCAGCTGCATGGCCAAATACCTTATGTTGTGCCCCATTGACCAATTTTATCTTTGGCCCTACTTTTCCCTTTTAAGGCTAAATATATCAGATATAATCTCCCAGACATAATTCTCATAACGTCATGTCAAAATACATACAAATCTGATTCTGAAAATATCTGATTCAGACTGTTTAGACAGCAATGGAAAGATCGGACCTGTGCAACATATAGTCAGAAAATCATGTTTTTGTGTGTGTGCAAATCTGGCCCAGATTCTGGGACTTTATTTTTAGCACTAATATGATGTGTGGACTGGTGAATTTGCAAGCCTTGTTTTAAAGTAACTCCCTGACCCTGGACATTGGTTATTGGTTGAAATTGGAATCTTTTTGGACAGTGGATACCAAAATTATGCACAGACTTTGAAATAGTGAAGACATTTACTTGTAAACTTTTTTCTCATTTAAACATTTGCCAATAAAAAAGTTTTTTTCATGCTTTATGATCAGTTGAAAGTATTGCAGCAATACTGTTGTGTACATTGAAATGGCAACACTTAAACACAGAGGTTGATAATTAAAGTAGCATCTAGAAACTAATCAAATAATTATTTAATACGTAATAGTATAAAATGATAATGTATATACTAAGTTAAGATTTTAATACTGTTATTTTTATATCCTTGGTTTAAAGAAATGTTTCTTTTGAAGTGTATGATGGAAAACAGCAGTTGTAATCATTAACAAACTGACCTCAATGTTTTATGAGAAACAAAAAAATGTGCCACTACACAAACCATATTCTTCACAGTAAAAGTGCCATGTTACCTGGTAACAATGTCTATTCTAACATGTATCCTCCACAATACTCACTATTGGTGTACAAAATATAAAATGTCATGGCAGAAATGCCCCATTTACCGTATTCACTACCCTTGCTCTGTCATAACCAGTTAAATGCTTTGTGATGTAAAGAAGCTTTTAATAAATACTCTTTCCAAAGCTTCATGAACGATTGTCCTATTGCTCACAGATCTGAGTTTTTCTATTTTTTTTTTTTTTATTACATTGGGTTTTTTTAATGTAAATTTTTAGACTTTCCAGGTTCATTGCAAGGTTTTACACCTTTGACAAAAAGCCAATAATATTGCTGATGCTTAACAGTGTACAATTCTCTCTCAGGGACAAACAATTAAAAGTGCAATGGTGATTGTCCAGATAGGTGCCTCAAAGACTTTATGGGTTTTTGTGGTTTTGCCTACTTTTAAAGACCTGGACACCGTCAAAACCTTTTTCTACACGTTTCCATTCTTAGTCCAGTTTAGGAAGCCTGATTTGTTTGAATATAATCCCTGCTGGAAGTTTGAGCTGATTTGGTAACATGCAAATTTGAGCCATGCAGTAAGGGTGGCATGGTGACCTTTTGGTTAGAGACCATCTTGACGGCCCATGCTCTTACACCTCCACAGAAATACCAATATGTATGTCTTAGAGGGATAAGCAATGAAAAAAATTCTTAATTGCTTAATGCTCTTTAAAACAGAATCTCAGAATAACCCTATAGAGTTGTAATATATATAAGGATGAAATTTCCAATGAACTTGTACTATAGATCACGCTAAAGCAAGCATGAAAGTTAATAGAAATTATGTTTACTGAATTCTTCAAAAACATGTTCTGTGCCTTTTTTAATCTTATCATGGTAAACAAGCTTTGTACAGTATAGGTTTGTTAAAGAAACAGAGGGCATAACGCTTCAAAAGCAAAATGAGACAACGGAACGAAAAGAACAAAAAGAAGAGGTAACATTTCCAGACCGTACAGACTTTATACAAGAATGTAGCACTGTTGTGCATTTAGCAGCACCAAGTCATACATCTGACTGCTACAAAATTAAATTTACATTGCTGAACATATCACAAAACAATACATTGTGTTTTATCTGGCTTTCCGGTTGCCGAGGATGGAAAAATGTGATCACATTGGAGGGCTGGCAGTCTACCCTTTCAACAACTGGTTTTCATCGGGAGAGGAAACCAATGAAACCAGTGTTGACCATTTCCATGGTAACATGAGACTGGCAGCTTTTCGAATATTACTCCCAGTCAGAATAAATTAGCTTGTGAAAGACTTGACAGAAAAACTCATTTTAAAAGGACATTTTGTTATTAATACCCTTCAGTGGTGAATGACAAGATAAAAATGCCTGTCTTTTGATAAAAAAAGATCTGTTCAAAACTAACACTGTTCATCCCAACATCAAGTGCAACAATACATTTTCTCTCAATGCAGAGTTGTTCCTTGGGTTGCTGTGCTGTAGAGTAGGTTCAGTCCATGTGTGACTTTATATAGAAATCCAGCAATCCAGAATCTATCCAGATATCCATCATGTCCAGCAATCTGCATCCTATGTTGACAATCATTCCCATGCTCAATCTCACGTAAACAGACCAGATCTGGCCTATGTGTCAGTGTGATGAGCCATGATTAGCCCCCGTCTTGGTTAAAGTTTGTGAAGGATGAAGAGGGGGTGGGCAGGTCTCAGGCGGAAGGTTCCGGCTGCCGTACCACTTCGTCCAGCTCGCTGATGAAGTGTTTGAGGTCCTCCAGGCAACGTTCGCGGATCTCCCCGAGATTCTCCCTGAGGGGAACCTGCAGCTGCTTCTCCAGGTTGGGGTCCTTAGCCACCAGCATCTTCACCACCATGCCGAAGGTCTCGCAGTCCTGGCGGTACACCTGGACGCGTGCGGGGGACGGGAAAATGATATGGGATAAATGTAAAACCAATAGAAGCTTGAGGTCCACAACTCAAAAGCTATAGAAAGAAAAATGTGGTGCAAAAGGTTCAGAAAGTTTACTCTTGACCCAAAAAATGACTCAAATGACTTTTTTAGCAGTCACAATTAACATGTTTTGGCATGTTGACAAAGGCAGTTTGAGTGTTGAATGTGTCTTGATTTGATATCTATGAATAGCAATCTAGTCATTGTAGATTTAGGACTCAAAAGTACTGACAGGCCAAGGTCATGAGCGATGAGAGAGAAGGTCTTAATTGAGGAGATGAAAAGTTGTTTCCTTCCTGCTCTACCTGGCGTCTAGGTGTAAATACACCAGCATCACTGAAACTGAGCTGATCACTCTGGTGTTAAAACACAGCACGTTGTGTCAAAAGATAAACACTTCTCCCCTAGAGCTCAATAAGGGCCCTTTCTATTGGCTAGGCTGGCCCAAGGACCAATAAAACCCCATTTTAGTGGTGGCTCTGAGGCTTGTAACAGGTGTTAGAGGGACAGCGAGGAAGAGGTGTTGGAATCTTGTTTGGGAGCTGCCATTTCACACCAAGCCTCCAATGTCTCATAAAACAGTTGAGAGACCCGCTGCTCACACACAGAGCAGTTGGATTCTGCTTGTTAACTGCATCTTGGGTTTATAGAATACCCAAAAGTGGCTTTACTATGTTTCTAACTCATTATCCTTCGACAGAAGCTAGAAACATGCACCGACAAGGAAAAGGGTGAAAATACCGCAGGGGGGGAGAGTATCAGGGTGAATAACAGCTCCACTGACGTTAACATTTTTGCAGCGATTTTCATTTTCGAAGTGAAATAAAAGCTGGTAGCCAGTAGCCTCAGGACATGCTCAGGATGGATTCCCACACAGAAAACACTGAGACAAGCTGTGTATCTCAATCATCAACCTCTCTCCCAGGAATCAACTTTCCCACATGGCTTTAAAAACTAAGTGATAGTGTGTATTACAGTATCCCAATCATATTAGAGCATCACTTCAGGGAGTTTTGTGAATCCAGGTGCAGAGTTTCAAGGGGTGTGATCAGGAGTAAGAGCTGCCCTTGAGCAAGGCAGTTAAGCTCCTACTGCTGATCTCAAGTCAGCTCCAGTAGAGCTATTCAATGGCCAGCAGTAAGAGACTGGTTGGACTGGGCAGCTTCAAGGTGTGAAATTGTCTGTGTGTAACTGTGAATGTGAAGTGGGGCTTTGCTGAACAAGAGCATGCACGATAGGTCAACCTTCCCTGGATAAGTAAATGTTAAAAAAGAAACACAAAATGGAAAGAAATCAGTTTTCTTCATACAAATGAATGGAAGATGTATGCCCAAAGATGGGAAATCCAAAAAGGACTAAAAATTAGATCCCTGAGGCATAACTGTGATGATGTGTCTACTTTTACCAGATGGACAGAGTGCCCCATTTTTCTATATAAATACTGAACTCTTAATCATCTCCAGTCAGGACATGACTCACTGACAGACCTCAGAGACACTCACACATCTGTTACTCTCTCCCTCTTTTCCTCTATCTGTCCCTGTATTGCTTCGCTAACATCTTTCGCCCTATAGTCTGTCTCACTCTCTCTCCATCTCTTCCTCTCCGTCTCTGTGTCCAAGGCTCTGATCCCTGAGTGAACGGAAGTGAATTAGTTCATACATTAGTTCGATACTGCTGCTCATTAAGTGGGGCATCAAGCCTTCACCAGGAGACTCAAGACTACATGCCGCAGGCGGAGACGAGGGCCGAGTCCAGCTTCAGAGGCATGGGATGTGTGTGTGTGTGTATGCGTGCTTTTGCTTGACTGTGTGTGTGTGTGCGTGTGTGTATGTGTGCCCACACGCCTGTGTGTGTGTAAAATAAGGACAGCCAATGGCGAGTTTCAGCCATTCACCGGATACTAACCATGCCTACTGTGCTGCAGGCCGTTCTAACTCTCGGGCTTATTTATAGCCATTCACAATGTTGCTAGAATGTAAAGCATGCTTTAGTGGAGAGATCAAAATGCGATCTGCCGTCATACAGAGTTAACACAGTTGCAACAAAGATGGCAAGTTTCCAAAAGCTGCATTACACTAGGACAATATTTCTGTTGTTGAATAAAAGCCACATATCTGCAAAGAGTAAGTTTATCTGGAACAAACAAAAGACAGCCTATTTTCTTAATGATACAGATGTATTTTCAGAAATTATCCAATAGATTTTAACAGGTTTCAAGGGTCAAGGGTTGGTGAAACTTGAATGTGTAAATGACACTAAACGTTCAAATCAAATAAGAGAAAGAAAAACAAACACAGTGTAGTTTGCAGTTGCAGCTATATGGTTTGTCAGTGACAGCAACAACTTTCATCAGTCATAGTAGCATTAGATGCACTACAATGAGACCATGTAACATACTGAACCAAGCCCTGTCCTCCTGATATAAGACACTTTACTGAAGATTTCTGGTGAAGGAAAGAGTTTAAAGAATGACAGTTTCTGTCTTCACTTGTCAAGTATTTCTAACTAAAAAAAGCATAAGCTGAGTTGCATCCTTTGACTGTTCATTGCCTAGCTGTGAGGCTGCTCCTTCTTGACCAACAGTGAATATTATCCGTATTGTGGCTGTGACCACAGTTTGTAGTTCTCCCTCTTAGGGTGCAGCCAATCAAACGCTGGGATAAATCTGTGCTACAATCAGTGACGGGAAACTGTCCTGAGGTAAAAGTAGCACACTGTTCCCTGAGTGTTTCTATAGCATATGTACATTCCTCAGATACTTCTTACAGTAGATATGCCCCAGCGGAAGACGTTACACAACAGCTAGACCAACCCATCCGTCCAACAAACAAAACACCGATGGCCACTGTCACTGCACTGAATTTAGCAGCAAAGCACCATCTTTTCCATCTTTCATCAATGTTGTATGTTTTTTTTTGAACAGCTCATGACTGATGACAATGAATTTATTTTATCAACTCTACTGAGGAAGTATCCAATCACTGTGCTCATAACAACTGCTACAAACGCAGGGAAAGTGGTTCCTAGATAACAATGTGCTGAAACTGTACTTCCTGTATTCAAACGCACTTCCTGAAACCCCTCCCCTCCCCTGTTATCCAATCAGGAAGGAAAGGCCCTTCTCTTGACCCTGGGTGGGGGTCCGTCAAGGGTGCGTGCCTGTCTCAGTGTTCCTCCGCATTTAGCATTTCAATGTTTATTACTTTTTGGAAACCTTGCTGTAAAATGCTGATTGTGGCTGGGCACTAAGACTATTAATCTATGGTGGAAGATTACGAGTGGAAAGAAAGAGAGAGAAAGGGCGAGAGAGTTGGGAAGCCATGGTCCAATTCTGCCATCTTTGTACCTGCTAGAAACATCAGGAGGCTGGAACAGTCTGGCTCTGTGGAGAAGATCAACACTAATGTCTTTGACAAATATATTTAGATTACTCAACAAATGAAATACAATTCCCTTTGTATCACAGACTGGACTATAAGGAACAGAACTTAATACCCTTTATTACTTCTCATGCCTTGTCACTCACTACAACCGGTTAGTCTGAACTGCAGCCAAAGTCAACTTTGACAATGAGAGGGGGCTCAGGTTGAATTTCAGCAGACCAATTTCACTTAGCTACACAAACACACACACACTGAGGCACCAATATAGCACAGCCCAGTACGTTGGCTAGCCGATGATGGAAAGTAGGAGATACTGAGACTGGTGTGTGTGTGTGTGTGTGTGTGTGTGTGTGTGTGTGTGTGTGTGTGTGTGTGTGTGTGTGTGTGTGTGTGTGTGTGTGTGTGTGTGTAGAAGAGATGGCTAGACCAGATTGGGGGCAGAAAGCTAAACATCTGGCTGACACTTGTCAAGCGGCTGAACATGAGTGACTACCACAACAGAAACACTGCTGCCACTTCACAGACCACATGTGAAAGTGACTGCGATGTTTCTGACAGAAAAAAGGCCGACTTGTTTAGCTATGTGCGGTAGGCAGGTTGGGAAATTAATACCAGCCACCAGCCGAGTGCTTGTAAATTTTCAGTGTGGCTGGTAGGTTTCTCTACTCTATCAACCACTTTGGCAGGTAACCAACCATTATTTGAAGGGTCTATTCTAAAAATATTTTTGGACTATAATTTCTTAACTGGATTTGACATTTTTTTGTGTTCACTATGGTCTAATGGCTGGCAAAAATGATTGACAACAAGGCTATAATAATCTAGGGTTGACTATTACGCTGCACTAAAACAAACATCACAAATGCAAAAACGACAGTATGGTCTAACTATGGAAAATGTGTAGTGAATATACAGAATGTACTGCAACTGAAGACTTTCAAGACTTTGTGCAATTGTGAAACTTTCCAAGACATGGAAATAATTAAATTAATCTTTCAATGCTTTTCCAGACCTGCATAATAACCCAGAGAATATGGAAAGTAGCTGGGCAATTTTGGATTTGTTTATTAGTTATTTTCCTGACCTGGTTGTTTCTGATGGAAAAAGGCCGACTTAGACTCACTCTGCGATGTGGTAGGGCATGAAGACTAAACAATTGAGCCTTTCATGAAGGACAGAGTGAGGGGTGCTAAATAACAAACATTCAGAAATGTGATCGGGACAACACAAAAACACAGAGAAAGGGAGAAGAGGAGGGAAAAGCTAGAATTGTCATTAGAAGTGGATGGGAGTTGGGCATCTAAGAACCGGAAATCCTGGAGAGAAACCAGAAACATCACATCCCTGTGAATATGGAATACATTGTTCCTCCTCAATTTCCATTTTAAACTTCCATACATTTTCCAGAACTTCTTGACTACATTTGAAGATTATAGCAGGTGTTCAATATGATGTATGCTGACAATGACAAGGCCATATCAGAGCCAACATGGTTATATTAGAATAACTGAAGCTCCTTCTTTATAAAGTGGGTCTGCAATGACATAAAATATGTTGTCACATGCATATTGGGAATGAACAACAATAATTTTCCCAAATTTTAGTGCAATCTCAAACTTTCACCTTTATAAATACCTGAAATCATTACAGCCCTACATGTTACATGGTGTGTCTAATAAAATGAGAGTGACTGAGAGGAAGAGAAGGGAGACACAGATGGGGGAGAAAGACAGGCTATAAAACAGGCCAGAAGCTGCAGCGTCAGCAACAGTGTTATAACAGCCTATAGGCTCTGGGGCGCAGCTCCGTGGGTTCTGTGGTGCAGCTCAATGTGAGGGCCCGGTTTGTGCTCCAGGGCAGAGCTGGCTCAGGTTTAATGGTCCCAGTAAAGCAGCGGTAGCGCCCAGTGGTGCAGGAATGGCCTTCATTAGATCACTAAGCAGAGCTGAGACCTCGAGCCTGGGGTGGTTTCAGCCCTGCTTAGTTATCCAACCCCCCACACCACCCTTCGATTTACTGTATGCGCAAATTTATGCCCTGCGCAGACCGTGCTTTCGTCCTCAAACTGTATATGTGCATGTGTTTGTGTGTTCCTGTACAATGTGTGCCTGTATGTACTTATGCTAACTATGCTAATTGTCAGTACGACCATGTACCAACGTCACAAACTAATTCCTCTAAATTTCCTGTAATTTGTGACTTAACTCGTGTTGGCAAACCCTGTGTGCATGCCTGTGCGTGTGTGTGCGTTTGTGAAGACGAGTCATGCACTGAGGGAGAGTTGTGGTGTGTGTGCGGTGTGGGATATTAAGCTGGTGAAGGGACATAATGAGCAGTTATTCCAGTCAGGGAGTCAAGCTGGGAGATTAACAACAGCCACCAGGAAAATGCCATTAAATTTGGTAAGATTCCCTAGACTACCAGCTACTTTGGCAGGTAACTAACCATCATTTGTAGGTCCTGTTCTGAAAATGGTATTTGGCTGGTAAAATAGTGAAAGTGGCTGGTGAATTTTGGGATGTACCGACCGCTGTGATCGGTGGAGAGAGAAGTTAATTTCCTGCCTTGTTAGGAACATAATGGGTGGTTGTTCCAGTAATGCCTGTCCAGTACAGTAATCCATGTGTGAGTCAGAGAACCCAAGTACAGAATATGTATGGGAAAGCTTGCCAGGGATATGCGCTACAGATGTGCCCCAAATTGACATTTATAGCAGTCACAAATTCCCTCCTGTGGAGGATTGAGAGGATTGTAAATGTCAAACAATGATTTTCCAAGGGGGCACATTGACCGTCATTAAAATTTGGACATACATTTTTCCATGTTCGTTTTAGGAATTCCTTTAAAAAAACAAACAAAAAAAAACAAAACACACCAATTGTATACCAATATAGAATCCTGGATATTTTCTTTGCACAAAAGTGATCCTGTTATCTTAATTTATCATCAGCTCATGGTCAGTATATCGAGAAATTTGACCCCAAGTTATGTAGGCTGAGGTACAAGAACTACGTGGATGTGAAAAAATATGTAGTAGACTTTGATAAAGCACTGTTAAGGTGTAAGAGTGGCTTAGTGTTTTGTGAGACTGCAATATAACAGAAAGCTCAGAGGTTTGACATCTGCAACAGCCGATGTGTTATTTAGACACTGAACTACTTGCTCACTCAGTATAAATCGTTCTGGATAAAAACATCAGCTGAATGTAAATTTAAGATTGGGATGAGCTGGAGGGAAGATAGGTTGACACACCTTCTCTATCTCCCGGGCTTTGGCTGCGATGGCCTGTGCTCGTCGCTCCAGGAAGTCATCTGCAGGCTTGTGGCTCTCCTCCACAACTGGAGCCACCACCGGCTCCTCTTTCTCCCCTTCTGGAGGATGGGTCTCCTCCTAAAGGTAGAGGAGGGGGGAGAGGTGAGTCATAGCTGTAAGGAGCCCTAAGAACACTGGGCACAATGGTAATTTTGTCAATGTCAAATGAAAAAACTGTTTTTAATAGGCTAGTAGGAAGAAAACCCATGACCAATAACCACAGCAGTGTAGTAACAACAACAATAAAAACACTAATACTGATACTAAAATAACAATACTTACTTTACAATTACTACTAATAATAAGAAAATTAAAACAAATCTGATTTCATTCCATTCTTGAGAAAATTACAAAATGCTGTAAAATAAACACATCATTAAAACAATCAGCTGTAATACAGGGAAGACTGACTCCATTAATGGCAATTGCTAATTAAAGCTGACTCAGAAAAATTAAGAAACCAGATACTGAACTCCCAATAAACAAATGAACACAATCACTGATGAAAGCAAACAAATTAAAGTGCTAGCAATGACAAGATAAAGTGCTAACAAGATTTATTGTCGAGTAGGCACAAGTTAGGGCAGTGAGAGAAAGCTAGAGACTGGGAAATGTGAGAAGACATAGACCAGCAACTTAGAGTCACATCAGAGATAGTCAGCACCAGCCTCTGACCTGACCTAGTATTGCGGTCCAATACTCAGCGGACTGTTTGTTTTATAGGACTCGCTGTGCAATGGCAAGACGTGGTAGATGAGGCATGTGAAAGGAAGAAGCTTACATCCACTGAACTAGCAGCCCAGGCTGAACAGCGAGGCTGGGAGGCGAGAGAACGCCCTGTGGAAGTGGAGTGTTGTGGATTTGTAGCTGCATCTAGTTTACTCAGGAGATTAGGGATTCGTGGTCAAGAATTACAGCAACCTACAAAAGCAGCATCTGAAGCAGTCAAAAATTGCAGCCAGTGGCTCTGGCTGACAAGAAAGGATGCCAGTTGGGGCCCAAAACATGGAAATCCATCTCATGACTAAGACGAGAGTTGTATACCATATGATGGCATAGCTATGGCAGCAGATGTGGATAGTCACACTGTACACTGTTCTCAGCTCTTGGTATATTGTAATTGTAGACCTAGCTTAACATTCAAGCTAGGTTTCTACATAGGCGCGCACTATGAGTTAAATGCAAATTTGTAAAAATGACGTTTCAGCTGTGTTTCCAGTGCTGTAGGAGAGAATAGGGAAGGTAGCCAAAGAAGCCATGAGCCAACTGGAGCGAGTGGACTGGAGACGCAAGTCCTCATAAGTATTACTGGGAGGCCCGAAACAAAGAGCAAGGGGAGAAATGAGGCCGACTTGGATGACCGCTCAATTTCTTTTGCTCATTTCCTGATGAAACTATTAGGGCTCGATGGCTAGGGAGCAGAGCTGGCCAGCCATGACTAAAATCCACTCATATATGAGGGGAAACAGGCCATGGACTAAGTCATATCAAATCTCTAGATGGCTACGGAAAAAAACTACAGGAGATGGTAGATCACAAAGCCTTGTGTGGTCTAAAATAAAAACGCAACTCATAAGGCATCATCCAATTAGTCCTACTTCCAATTCCCCCCCTGAAGCTATGCTTGGGAGAAGTCCAGTGTGTGTGCTTGTGCACGTATGCGAGATCTCGACTGTCAGTCTTCAGCCTCCTTGGTCTATGTGAAAAAATATCCCTGTCTGAGCCTTTCACTTCAACTCACTGGGCACGGCCAAACATGAAGGGGACGTTCTACTCCCAATGCAAAGCTTAGCAGATATGTTCGGTGCAAAACTGGACTAAAATGAAATTATGTCAGTCTGGAGGTATGGGTAATCTCTTTTCAATGTCAAGCTAAGATTGAATAAAAAAGGCTATTAGACCTATATTTTCCTTTCATTTGGATGTTGAGAAAAAGCCTGCTGCTGCCAGCTTGGTCTAGCTGAACCATGGACTGACCTCTAAGGTTAAGATGGCTCTAGATTTTCATATAATTTAACAAATTATCTTATTTCGTATGTTTTGTGCTAAGGAAAAATCCACCCTGAAATGCTTTTAACCATGCAAAAAACAGCGTTTGGTACCTTACATTTGTGGGCATGTTTTGTTGTTTGGTGGTATTTTTATTCCCGCTGATAACTGGCCAAACACAGACGGCGTGATTTCACATCAAGATATTTCCAGTGTCGCTACAATGGAGTTTAATAGCAGACATTTTTTCAGCCATCTAAAACACTGACAATCATGTTTTGGTGTCAGTCCCTCAGAATCAAAAAGCAAGAGCTTCTTTCTAGACTCACCATTTTGCAACAACATTCAACAATCATACAGGGAGAAATCCATGGTACAAGAGGTAGAGACACCAATTTCTCCACTGACAGCCTCAATAGACCAGAACGCAATCTAGCCACAAGACATGCTGTGCTTTGAGTAAGGGGCGCAGCCATGATCATGAACTAGTTGGCTAGCTATCTATATTTATATGCCTGTAAGTCCATCATTGATTGAAAGCCACACGTTCACACCCCTTCTCTAGGGGTTGTCAAAGTTATTGTAAATGTAGGAAATATCTAACTGAAGGAGAAGTAGATGAGGCAGGTTGAGGGAAAGTGGTTTGACCGAAAAAGTAAATTACAACACTTCATTGCGAAATAACATCTGGAACGCATTGAACATCACAAATTGATGATATCCAACAGTGTAAGAGTATCCAAGGGTGGATATTTTATTAACAGCCCAATGAAAGAGCGCATTCTACTCAAAGTCCTCAGTAGTAGAAGACAGAAAATGGTGAGGCCAAGTCATCTCACATTTACATTTAAGGCGTTTAGCTGGCTCCCTAGAAAGACTCCCAGCGAGTGAGCAGTTAAGGGTACAATGTCTTCCTCAGCTCATGCATCAGTAAATGGACGCATTGTCTCTTGCAGGGATGAAACCTTCCAGTGACCTTTCGGTTACAGGACGGGCTCTCCAACCATTGCCACCCTGGCTCCCAGCCAGAGCCGGCGTTGCTCTCTAGGTGGCCTCTCTTTGTTCTGTTCTGTCTGAGATGGCTCCAGAAAGCCTGTGCGTGTGTTTGTTGAATCCCCACAGCAGGCAGGCGAGCAGGCAGTGGCCAGGGCCATTAGAGCAGGCTTTACTGGGGGCACAGCACAGGCCTTTCATCTCGGCCAAGGTTATGGGTTTGTGCCCCGAGAGCAGAGAACAACAACACTGCACCATGGGCTAGATCAAACACAGCAGCAGCAGCAGTGTGTGTGTGTGTGTATGTGGAGGGGTGGTGGACTTACTCAAACGCAACTTTCATCACAGCAGTTGATTGGGGGGTGGGGTGCGGCTGGTTCTTTGGAAAATGCACATTAGGAGGGGAGGAAGGGGCTGCGTGTGTGTCTGTTTGTGCTCTATCTTGTGATCTCTGACATATAAAGCATGTGGCTGGGTTCAGAAAGATTGAGAGTGCCCCCTAAACCAGTCAAAAGGATGATCTAGTGAAAATACAACAAATATTTGTAAACACAAGCAGTATTACAAGCTTAACAACATTCAAAGTGCTTCCAGGATGTTCTGGGTAGGATCTGAGGGCTGCTAATGAGGCTTTGGCTCAGAAGTGAAAACAATGTAAAACAAAAAAAGCCCTAAACTAATTTACAGTTTGCCTTATAGGCTTTTTGATAAAAATAGCACTTTTTCTCACTTTTAAGTTAACACAGTTTATGCCTTGCTGGTACACAAGTAAGATAAAGAGTTATGCTCTTTGCCCCATATATAGATAAAAAGAGTCTCCATTACTTTTAGGCATTTAGCTGACGCTCTTATCCAATGACACACAATGAGTGAGCAGGTCAGTTGTTTTCCGGGGGTCAAACCTGTGACCTTTCTGCAACAAAACAGTCTCTCAAACCACTAGACCAATGGGCTGCTGGATTTGCCGGACAGTTGTGACTACCAAACACAGCCAGTCATACCCTTCAAGAGAAAAAAGGAAAGGATTGTTCATTGTAAACGGTCTAAACACACATCCCGATGAGTTCCACAGGGAGTCCCCCCAGCTTTGTGGCTAAGATCCTGTGATAAAATTATGACTCGGGATAATGAGTTAGCCCCTTCACACAGTCTGGGTGGCCCCAGCCAGACCCATCGCCCCTAGCCACAGATCACTTATGATTCTGTTTACACTGCTCCACCCAAATGGAGGCATATCGGTAAAGCAAGTGTATATTACCTGCAAAGCTGGCATGAGACATCTATATGCAATGTTCAATTTACCCAAAACAATAAAAAAATCTCTTTAAAAAGATTGAAACAAAACTTTGATAGGAGCTCTTTCAGGAATGCACGACTCGTACTTTCGTCGAAATCGAGCCCCGTTCCCTTCGCTGTTACAAGGCGCTGTGATTGAAGTCTGCTTACACCACAGGTAAACAGAGCACAGCCCCGATGCCTTTCATGCTCCGCGTGAGGGCCACTTTAAAATCCATTAACATACTTCAATGGGACTAAACACTTAGAGAAGTATAAGGACAGAATTTAAGGAGTTCCAGATGCATTCTGCCGTACAGTGACAGAGGTCGAGTCCATGCTTTACATTAAATAAGCAAATGCGTCCTTTCCACAGTATGAACGGGACTCTACTGCTTTGGCCTGGCTGGGCATTTGGCACAGATAAGATAATATTTGTGGTTTTAAGACAAAAACCATGCATCCACTAAAGGTTTTTCAGAAATCAAGAAACAGATGCCTATTTTCCCCATTGATGCCCATGTATTTCTGAAATTATTCAACAGGCTTTAAGCACTCAAGGGTAATATAACTCACTCACCACATACATGACTATGTAAACTTTCAATTCCGGCAAGAGAAACACCAATATTCAAGTCAGGTGTTTTTTTCTGCAACGATATTCACTGAGCATTTGCATTTACTTTAGCTCACCTTGGTTGAGGTTGTGCTTTGTGGAGAGCCATCCCTCGACAGGCCAGGAACTTTGTCTGAAGAAAGGAGAGAGGGACAAAAACAAATTGACACAGTGAGAGTTAAGTGAGAGTCGGCAAGGTCTAGGGTAGAAAAAAAAAAAAGATCGGGAAAGAGAAAAAGAATGACTAGCAAACTAGAGGGACAGAGAAAGACAAGGAGGATGAATAGCAGGAGGCGGCAGGAATTCAGTCCGAAAAACCAGACCTGTTACAATCAACATGTCCGGCAAGTAAGTGATTATGTGTGCGAGTGTGTGGTTATTGGGGCGCTGTAAAGGTGATGATGTACTACTCAAGGCTCAAGACAGGTACCTGGGCTAAAACATCTGGAACAATCTAGAAACAGATGGTTCAACATCACGCTCCAAAATCCCAAGGGAGGATTCACTGAGGAGAAACACTCACACTGCCCGAGCCACTTCTCCAACCTCTGCAGATTCCCACTCATCCATTGGACACCACCTCCCCTTCCCTCTCTCAATCACTCACTTCCTATTTGTCTTTCTAGCGGCTTTTCACAGTTCTGCCACGGGCTAAAAGCTCCAGCACCACCCAAGGCTTTGTAGCCAATCAACCAAGTCTATGACCGTAAGAGTACTCTAAAGGCCTGGCCATGAAAATAAAAAAAACACCCTACTGTGGAAACTGGGGCTTCAGGAATATCCATCAGACATCCTATACCCTTCCCCTCTTCTTCCACACACGACCTGGTGGCATCTTTATGAGGCCTGACAAAGTGGCAGACAGAGAGGGGAGAAGCCTGGCTGCTGGGTGCATTAGCAATGCTCTCTCTCTCTCTCCCTCCCTCTCTCTCTCTCAGGTTTCCCATATTGGGAATGGGTTAAGTTTAGTGGCAATAACTTTGGTTTATTTCAGATCCAATTCACTTGTATGTCATATTTCATCTTTCTTCCATTAATTTCTACGTACACCCATCAAAAAAAATGCAATGGGGCATATACCATGTATAATACGCTCTAGGTATAGCTAAAGTATACTAATGCAACACTGCTCAAAATAATCTATGGTCCCTCTACAATCAGTGGTTGTGGCGGTGGCCGATACAAGCGAAAACTCACTATCCATTTTCAACATTTCCTCAGCCAACAAGCGTTTTTAGAATAGAAAGAGACCTCCAAATGCTGGTTTGTTACCTGCCTATGTGGCTAGTAGAGTAACAATTTACCATCCACAGCCAAAATGTTCCAGATGGCGGCTTTTTCCAACCTGTCCACAACAACTACACTGAACTGTACTTACCAGTCATCCTGCTCTGAGAATAAGTTTCTTCAAACCTTGTAGGAAGACCAAACCGCAAAGTCACTGATGTTTAAATCACAACTAGGTCTACGTATCTTAGAGCAATCCCTCATCACTCATTGTTGTGATGCCTAATCTATTGAAGCAGGTTGCTCCTTCAGTAATAGTCTCCACTAGGCTCTACTTCCAGGATGTTACGATTCATGCGTTTAATTTGAAAGCTTTATCACCATCTATGTATCCGTCCATCATCTTTCTGTCATTTTGCCATTTCAGTATGATGACCACTTGTTATTCTAAGGTCCGCTGAGCATACTTCATGAAGAAAACACACCAAACTTAATGGAAAGTTAAAGGAGACATGGCCCAAACTGATGAACTGACTAAATTAAATTGTACTACTACTAGACTGGGAGCTTGGGAGGTTGAGATCTATAGAGCCTACAGACATGCAGCAAACAGGGAGGCACCCCAGCACTTGCTTATTTTACAGTCCAGTTTATCTCAAATTTATTGTCAGCCTGTCATGTCAACTTATACATATTTGGCTGTCTCCACATCATTGGAAATAATTAATAACTTTGAGATGCTAACAAGCATAAGGATACTTTTAGCATCACTACCAATTTAGCTGTATGCTGCAAGTGCTTGCATGTATCTATAGGCTAGTACAGAACAGCACAGAAAGGTTTATGGCAAGGTTATAAAAAAGACTGAGGGGCTGGAGTTTAACACAGGATCTCTGAAAAATACATGGCTCTACAACTTGTTTGATCCGGACTGTAAAATCCATAGTTCCTACACATTTTCCTTTTCAAAATTCCATAATTTTTCCAGAGCAGACATAGATAGGATTTAACAATTTTGGTTGTTGGTCAATTTGATGCATGCTGAATCACAATACAATATGCGAGATGGATCTACAACTACAAAAAAAAATGTATAGTCATGTGCTCTGATCAAGAACTTGTGCAATTTTCATACATTTTAAAGACAAAGAAATGATCAAGTTTGATACATTTCCAGACCTGTGTAGGAACCATGGAAATTAAGTGCTACTGTACCTCCACAAGGGATAGAAGAAATATAAGGGACACTACACAGTGAAGTTGCCTTACTAACCAGGAATCACAATTTACAAGGCAACTTCACTCTACTCAAGACCTGGGTCAAATAAAATCAAATAGGGCACGTAGTTTATCGTGGTGGGAATTCTACATGTGCAATGCTTATTTTTTGACTAGTGAGCAAAGTAAGCTCAAACTTGATGCTTTTTTATCTTTTAAAATCTTTAAGCATTTCAAGGCCTTTGATTTCTTGTATCCTCTATCCTTGTATCCTTCTCCAAACTCGTTGGCAGAGATGTATGGAGTGTAGGAAGCCACAATATTTCCCTCCAACATTTCCCGACATGAGAAGGAGGCAAAAAGAGAGGAACCATAAAACAAACTATTGTGACCCAGGTCCAACCTTGTCCACACGGTTCAGTGTACAGACCCAAAGTGTCAAGTCCTCTCTGTTGGGGAAAGAGCGCCCCCCAGAGGTGCTCAGAAACACCAGCGAGTCCCTCTGGACCGTCCACACCTGCAAAGCCAGTTAGTCACATCATCAGTCAACAGATATAACTGAAATCACTGCAGCTAGATGGTAAAATAATAAAAAGAAGAGAGAAAATGAAGAGTTCTGTTCCAAAACAATACATGCACATTTTGCACACATCTATTATTTATCAATAATAAATAAATAAATTCAATATTATTCAATACCTCTAAAATATAGAGGATGCAGTCTGTAAAAGTTTGTCAGCCAAAGACTACCTACTATCCTTTCCAAATTACAAAATTTGTTTTTGTGTTGTCAATCATTTTGTTTGAGGAGATGTTGCTTTTCAAACAAATGATAATTCATTTTGGAACAAAACTCATTGAATGTCTTCCTGGTGAGGCGACCGCAACAAGTGAGTCGTGTCTAAAGTTGCAGTTGGAGGCAGCGGCAGTTTGAATTTTGAGCTTCATTTTGGTTGTACAGCCAATTATAAACTGACTGGATGTTGCTTGACAGGCAGGGTGGGGATTTAACACCAACCACCGGCCAAATACTGGTCAATTTTAGCTGTGACAACTAAGTTTTCTACTCCAACAGGCAGGCATCAAACCATCCATCATTTGGAGGTCATATTCTATTCTTAAAAACGTAGTTGTCTGGTAAAATAGTTAAAGCGGCTTGTCAATTTTAGAACGTGCCAACCGCAATGGCCAATAGACAAAAAAAATGAGCACTTCACCGACCTGTCGTCAGGCCATTCATCCTTTTAAAAACCCCCTCGTGCCAGGATGTGGTGTTACAGGAATAGAGCCGTACGCCGCACCAGGGAGGGGACATTTTAAGGATGGTACATACTCTTGCCTTGCTGTGAGGGGAAGGGCAGGTTCTTGGTCCTGTCTGGCGAGTAGCCTCTGCTGCTGACGCTGGAGCCGGAGCGACTGTGGGGGGAGCGGGCCACCTCTCTGCGCACGGGGGAGCGCTCTCTGATGGGAGGGAACGGGGCCGCCGCCTTTCTCCTGTAGTGATCTCTGTCTTCCCTGAGAAAGCAGAGGGCGTGTAGTTGGAGGGGGTAATTATTTGTATAGTACAAACATACAAAGACAAAACAAAACTTATCCACACACAATCGGCTATAATTAAGGGAAGATGTTTGCCGCTGCTCCTTATGGCCTACTCGGCAAAATGCAGAACGCATATTGGACTCTGGATAAACAAATTAGCAGAGTAAGAGGTGGGGGAGGAAAGAGTGGGAAGATGGAAGGACAAGGAAAGCAAAAGATCGAAAAGACCAAAAGGAGGGAGACAGAGAGAGGGAGCGATAGACAGACAACAAGGACATTATGACAGTAAGACATCTGCACAGTCAGAAATGAACAGCACAGCCCAAAAATCATAAGCGTTGAAGGGAAATAAATACCACTCGCATTAAAGTACTAACATGAATGCCAGTGGTTGTCAACCATGCTGCCATTGACGCCCAAGAGTATGCAGGTTTTCATTCCAATCAAAGACTACACCAGTTGATTTCTTGAATTACTTCATCGTCTCTGGTTGACAATGCTGCAGTGTTTGGCTAGAATAAAAAACAGCATACGCTACACAACCACTGGCTAGACAACAGTGCATATTACAACAATGACGGCATAAAGAGTGAATAAAATAGTCATTCACTCATACGCTCTGTCCAAGTTGAGGATGGCTTGCACTAGTGTGTCGTCTCCGCCCTCTGGGAGGGATCTGGGCGCTGGGTAGATGCCCTGGTTTCGCACGCTGTGAGGGGGTGGCGCTCGAGTGCTGAAGGAGAAAAAAACACATACATGTGGCTCAGCTATAGACACACACACACAAACATATAACATGATAACAAATACCACTTGATGGATGCTTTTATTCAGATAGTTTCATCCATCCACACATGCATTTTTAGCATAGGTGACGTCAGTGGGATGTGAACCCCTAATCCTTGCAGTGGACCAACTCATGCCCAACATACAACACACACCCAATACACTCGCACCTAATACAATAGCATGGGTATCTTCTGAAATAAGAATTGGAAATGAACAGGATGAAGATGTAGTCTTAGTCTATGAACACACACAAGCCAAATATGGTTACAAGTCAGCGCGCAGCCTAAATGTATGAGGTGGAACTCGTCCAACAGCTAGATAATGGTCGAAAAATGCAGACAAAACTGTTTCCGTCCCTGTTCTTTGTCAGGAACCTGACCTGACTCCAAACAGTTATCCAGGCAGGAGCGACACAACTAGTCTGAGGAGGATAAAGAGGCTCTTTTCCCAAATGTCATTCAGGTTAACGCATGAGAACAAGAAAGGTAATAGAGGGAGAAGGGTATCACTGCGTGTCCCTCTGTACTCTGCCACTGTGTGTGTGTGTGTGAGTGTGTTCGTAGGGGAGTGCAGAGGAAACCATGTACAGAGCAACACAGCATCCAGAGTGGTTGAATATGCAAGAAGACGGTAGTGGTGAGGTGGCTATGTGAAATGTGTGTGAGGAGAAAGAGTGAGTTCCTGCATATCTTTCACTTCAAAATGCCATACCATTTCTAGACACTAATTTCTTGACTGGATTTGAAGATCTTGGTTGGTGTTTAATATAATGTATGCTGATGGTGGTTGGGTAATATGACAGTCCACAAAGCCATATCACACTAAAGCCAAAGATTATGATTCACAACAACAAAATATCGCCAATTATGACACGATAGTAGGTCTACAACAAAGTAAAATGTGTATGCATACTTTTACAGACATTTTGTACAACTCCCTGTATCCCTTGTAACCTCTGGCGCCCAGTCTGACTGTGCCCCCCAACGCCCCTGACCTCTGACCTCTAGTCATACCAAACCCACCAATCAGCAGCCCGGAACTGACCCCAGTGCCCTTTAACAACCACAGTGTGTGTTTGGAGTGACAGCCTACGTAGCCCTGTCTGCCTGATGAGCTGTGAAAGTAGTCAGTATACGTCTGACTTCCCAGCCTGATTTAGCTACTGAATGAGAACAACATTGTTTTTATTTAATTATGGATCCACTCCAGACTAAGGCTAGGTATTGAAATGTGATGCCTGTTAGCGCCCTGGCAATTTTCAGTTATCAATACCATTTAAGGGATTGAAAGATATTTGAATTCTTACAATGAGATTAGACCTCTAATTTGCAACTGGTTTCTGCATATATTAATCAAGAATATATATTGAGCAAGGTCTGTTTCTATTTAGCAAAGAAAATGGCGTTTAACATGTAACACAATGATGCATTCTATTGCATGATAAAATGCTTTCATACAACATAGAAAGGTACTGAAAAAACGTACTTTAGAACCTGCATTGATATCAAAATATTTCCCAACGATTGCCAGCAATAGTCAAGTTCAAAATAGGTGTGTTCGTGGTGGGGCCCTACGTGACCAGCGCAGCAATATGCTGTGAGTGAGTTTGTGTCCCTGGAAGAGAATAAATTTACTCAATATGGGTTTCTGGATGAAAATAGTTTAAGAATCCCTGTAGCAGAGCCTTACTCAGAGGAGACGGGAGTCTGGCTCCCCATGAAAATTTTCATTTTAGCCTTTTAGCCGACACTCTTATCCAGAGTGACTGAGTACAAATAAGTACAACAGTACAATAAGCTAGATTCTTAGATCAACAACTTTACAAGCAACCGATAGTAAGGAGTGCAAGGGTCACAGCCACAGCGAGCTGACAATAGATGACATTACCGATACTATGACATACTATTACTTAAATAACTGCAGAACCAGAGCCAAGGATTTCAAATGAATACTGTAAACCAATCTGTAGCCTAGCGTTCTGCAACCGAATCTGTGGCCTAAATGTGGACACTGTTCCGCCATGAGCCACTGCTGGACTGAAAAGATGTCTGAGCTCTAACAGTGTGGAGCTGAGCGAGCCTTGAGGCTGGTACTGCAGGAAAACTGAATAAGCTGAGACAGGCCAATATGGGTCAGAGCAGACCATGATTTATGCTCGGTGCTATGTAAACAAACATTTCACATAGGGATACTGAAAACGGAGGCCTACTGCTGCGGAGACCCCCCCCCGGGCGAACCATAGGAAATAAACACAGCGGACTTGTTCAAAACTCAGATGCCTGGAAAAAGGCCGTCCCCTGCTGTTCAACAAGATAACACCAAACTTTCATGAGCAATAACGCTTATGAAATATAACTTGAAAGACAGGATTACATATTTGGAAAAACATAAGCCCCCTTAAAAAAAAATATCTTTTCAGAGAAGCAAGCGCTAGAAAAGAAGCAGCTTACCCAAACTCCATAGGCCGTCCTGTGTGTGGATCCTCTCTGGGTACTCTGTAAGGATAATCCTCCTGCAATACACAGTAAAACAGGCCGATCAGATTTTTGACATGAAATGATAGGAGAGACATTACAGGATAGAAAAACCCCATGCTTGAAAAGCTACACACAGAAGTGAAAGGAAATTAAGAGTTGAAAAGACAAAAAACACATAAAATGGCATAAAATCCATTATGATGGACTTTAATTGTCCAAGAGGCAAATTTATAGAGCAAGGATAGGTAGATATATGTACCAAGGTTCTGTGTAGGAGATATGGCTTGTAAATCTTTCAACTTGAACCTTTAACTACAGCGCCCTCATCTGGCCAAATGTGCAATTTTTGTATGAGGCTTGGAGGTAAATTCCTTGGTCATGTTTCAGTGTTTCATGGTTTTTAGAGCTCCAATAGGAAATTTACTATCAACAGAAGTGTCAGCAGCTAGGTGAATTGTGTAGGCACACATGTGCTGTGACTGAACAAAAGTTATTTCCAGTGCTTTCCAAGCTTTCCGTTGATTTAAAAAGAAAATTAAAATAAAATAATTCAAGACCTGGAAATTATCAAATTAAATGTCCATACTTTTACACACTTCTCTGTGCATGAGTGCATGAGTTTGGGGGATAAACAAACTGCCTGGAAAACAATAGAGCTTCAGCCCAAGGGGTTTGAATTTCTAATTACTACTTAAGAATAAATGTCTTCGAAGCATAACTATTTGTGTTGCCAACACTAGGGGGTATTATATATGACTAATCTACTATACCCTGTTGATGCCTCTTATTAATTCAAATGTGTGTGTCCGTTACCTCTTTCACACACACACACACACACACACACACACACACACACACACACACCAGGACATTAATGTATGCTGAACCATGTCCATCCCCTTTAGGAGGCAATTTACATCGAACCTTGCACATGGAAATATCTTATGGACTGTCACGTTATAATGTCATCCAAAGCAAATGGGTTTACATTCTGTGTTCAACATGATGCTCCAGACACAAAGCGACATGGGTTAAAGTGATGCTGAACTTTGGTAGTACCTTGGGTTGATACACCCCAAAATCGGCAATTCTCTGTTACCTGTTGCTCTGGTAGAGACGATTGGGTTTTTTTCTCTCTCCATTCACTGCCATTGTGTTGCTTAACAGGTTTGAAAATTACACTTTTAGCACACAAACAAATGCGAACAAAGCAGATTCTAACAATATATTAAAAACTAGTAAGGTACTGTTGCTCGGTGTGGTTAAGTGAATCGCTTCCTTAATGTTATTAAACCTGTCAGTTTGAACAAGTGTAACACCGAAATTGTTCCGACCGAATTCCTGTTACACTTGTTGCGATTCACTTAAAAACATTTCAGCAGACTGACAAGTTTTTAAAATATTGTCAAAACCTGCTTTGTTCGTGTTCGTTTATGTGCTAAAGGTGTCATTTTAAGACCCGTTTCGCCACATAATGGCAGTGGACAGAGAGAAAAGAAAACGCCAATTCTAAAATCTCCGTCTCTACGTTAGCCGGAGCCGATTTTGGGGTTAGGCTAAGCTATATCATGTCCAGGACGCTACGCTACACAACCCAAGGTACTACCAAAGTTTAACATCACTTTAAGCTCTGACCTCACACACCAAGTCGACTTTTCATCATTTATATGTGCAAAATAAACGAAAACAAAAATACAAATTGTATGACAGTAATCATCTCACCCTTCTTGAAGGTGGGACAGTTCTGCGCTCAGCGGGGAAATGAAGGCCGTCGCCATGGTAGCCCCGTTGATCATCGCCATGGTAATTGCGTGGGCCACCTCCATTAGGGAAAAAGCGGGGACCTCCATCGTATTCATACCCGCCGCGGCCATAGTCATCCTCTGGTCTGCCAAACGGCCCCCTCCTCTCCACCGCCCCGGCTGCTCGCGGGTACGGCACCTAACATGATGGGTACATTTTGTTATTTGTAGCTAATATTTCGTTCTTTTTCACTATTTTTGTTGGGATAAATATAATTTTATTCTGTCGTTTGTGAAAAGTTGTTTATTTAGACACTGCCACACCAATTATTTGGTTGCCTCTGATTTTTTTGGGAATGTTAAGATTCAAAATTCAATACTGTTGTCAACAAAGCTGACTGGAATTTGTCTCAGTGCAGCTCAAATGAAAGAAACACAGAAACAGTCAACAGTGCCAAGCATTACATGCCTACTATTCACAAATGACAAACATTCACATTAAGAAGTCCATACTAAATAAGAAAATGGTTAATACCAGATCACTTAGTCCACAAGTCCTCCTCAATCCAAGTTTGACTTGTTGCACTCTCCCAATAGAATAGTAATAGTACAGTCCATAATGAAATAAAATAATTAAATAAATAAATAGATAAATAAAAGAGCCTGTGTGCTTTCTAAGAGTCCTCTCAGCTAACCTAACTGAGGTTCAAGTGCTTGATGGCTTCTGGACAGATAGCGTAGAGCAGTTCAATCTCCTTCCTGATGGAAGCAGCAGGAAAAAGGAAGCAGACCGTGTGGACGGGGCTTGTGGACGCTTTCTTTGCTTTGGAGGAGAAGTCGTACCTAGGATTTTGGATGCTGTGTGTAAAACCGCTTTCCAAATGCAGGGGTGATTACATACCACACCTGTCAATTCCTAGAGATTTTCCCTTTCAAAGTTGCATACATTTTCTAGACTATTTCTTCACTGGATTTGAAGATTTTGATCACTGTACAATACGATGTATGCTGATGGAGGCTAGGCAATATAACTATCAACTAGGACATGAAGCTCTATTGAAGATTGCTCATTACAACAAGAAATATCGCAGCCAAATCATGTCTAACACTACATAAACTATGCAGTGATATGTATTGGGACAGAATAATAATATTTTTCCAAACTTCTCCAGCCGTTTTCATGCAATTTCCATACTTTTCAAAAACTGGCATTTTTAAATTCATTCTCTCTTCTTTTCCAGACCTCTGTCTGTAGAAGTGAGTCAGGGCTTCCTGACTGACTCGAGCTCCAGGTCGTTATCCCAGCATCAATTTATCAGCTTGCTGACCTCTCTGATAAGCTGTCGAATCATTACTGTTTCCCCGATTATCAGGAAGATTAAGATCTTTGTACCGGACGTGCTTGGCTTTAAAGTCAGTGATCATCCACAGACCCTACCAGAATCCATGGCTGTCTTTAGCATAAAGCTTATGTGCTGAGGGCCAACTGATTGATTTTTCCTTCATGTTTCTAAATACAAATGTATTTTTTCCCCACACTCATCAAATTTGTTCTTACAGTCATCCAGTCATAGAGACAAATTCTGAGTTCATGTAAATGTATTTGGCATTGTCAAAAGTAGCACTTCTGGCATATGGAGTCACTGTCAACATGCCTACTTCTGAATGTGAGAGCAACGTCAAAGGCAATATGCAGAGGAAAAAAAGGAGTAAAAAAATGACAAAATATCCTCATGTATCAAACAGACTCTCACCGGTCTCTCTGGTATAAAGCGTTCCTCGTACACGTCTCGTATGCTCCTTTCTCTCCTGTACGTCACTGCAAAAGGCAATGAAGGAAGGAAATGTACAGTGTTATCATCCAGACATAGTGCCACAAAATAAACAGCCTACAATTCCTTGCTCTGTTTCCAGGATCGTGGTTGACATGTTTCCTACAGATTTTCCATTTTGACTATTTGACTGAGTTTCATGATTTTGATAGGTGTTGTTCATTAGGGACGTACAGTATGTTCATAGTAACTGTGGGCAATCTGACTGTCAACAAGGCTACCACACCCTATAACTGAGGATAATTCTTCACAACACAAATATTAGAGTATGTACAATGGTAATGGGCCAAGAATTACAAAACATAGTATCAGAACTGAACAACAGTTCCTAAGAGGTTCCTAACAGTCTGAACAACAGTTTTACTTTTCCAGACTTTTCCAAGACCTGGAAATTACCAAATTCATTTTTCATACTGTTCCTGACTTTCCTGACCTGTATAGGGTTGATCCAGTGTTTCCTCTGCAATTGTGGCAGTTGCAAGAAATTTGTTTTCAGTTCCTCCCTCATCTGCAGGCATTTTGGTCCTAGTTTTGGCTCTAGAGCAAGTTGCAGCACTGAAACTATGGTTGTTTTGAGTCTTAAATAAATAAAAGTTTTAGTTGTTTTCTTGCTTTAGTGCTAAACTGCTGCTGGATGAATGTAGGAGGGAGGAAAGGCGGGTTGGTCACCAACTTACTTGTTGACTGGAGGGCTTCTGTGAAGCAGTGTTACAGAGATCTTCAACGCAATCTGTAGAAAGATAAAAACAGAGCAACACTATATGAACATAGTATAAGATGTGAGAGTATCTAAACTCTTGTCTTGAGAAAAGTCTTCATAGTGTAGACTATAAAAGTAAAAGACTAATTTCTTCTTTTTTTCCAGTAATGTGGAAAACAAAATCAGCTGTGTTTTGCCACAAGTTCAACAATATGTCAACTAAAGATAGGAAACACTGCTGGGAATTGAGATGGGATCCAGCCATTCAGCTAGCTGAGGTTACTTCTTCAGACTAGATACACTGCACTGATTGCTACTGCCAGTGTATCCCGTGTGTGGATGAGTCAAACAAACCAAAAGGATTTATAACGTTATCCAGCTAAGATAAAATGCTGGATTAATATGCACTGAAACCAAAGCGAGTGCAATTTTACTTAAACTAGGTTAAGAGGAATTTGCTAACAGGCATGTTAAACGTTAAGGTGAATATCCAGGTGACAAACATTGACAAACACGTTACTACACCTAGCACTAACGTTACGCAAGTTACATAGCAGCCAGCTAACCTTTGAGTTGGAAAACAACACAACATGTTGTGTGTGCATGTGGTTAACTATCTAGCTAGCTAGGTCCATTTAGAACGGACGGGTAATATTGCTAATTAGCTAGCATCCGTCTATTTTGCAAAGATCCACGCGTTTTATTTTATGTGAAAGAGAGCTAGCTAGCCGATACTGTCAAACTAATAATTTAAAATAAATATATACAACGAATGATAGTCTTTAATAGGGTAACATGCGTTATGTAACGTGCACAAAAGGCAAATTTACGCCATGTAAGATAGGAAAATACTCTCACCTTCCCGTAGCCTTTCCCGGTAGCGTCACAGAAAGCGGCTTTTCATTGGATGACAGCCTAACACGTCATTATCCTGCGACGCCTTGGGTTCAGCAGCTGGACGTCTTTTTGCTAAATCAACATTACCTGCAAATGACCGTAATATTCTCTTTTCCAACTACTTTTTCTAAATAACTAGGTATTTTTTTAACGGTGGGGTGAACGGTGGGTAAGTCGTTTGTTTAATTGATTCAGCTGGTTGCAGTAAGCTCAAGATGAAGTTAGCTGTTTAGCTGTGTCTGTTAACATTTGAATGTGTATCAGTTGGCTGTGTTGTGATCACTGTTGATCCATCTGTCTTACAGTGTCAGTCCCTCGTCAAATGAAAGCAGTATGAGTGGGGGTTTGGCACCGAGCAAAAGCACTGTATATGTGTCCAACCTACCTTTCTCTCTGACCAACAATGACCTGCACAAGGTATTTTGTCTCTTCATTTGTCAACAAGTGCTGAAGAATGATCTGAAATGAAATTACCCTTCTTTGACTAAACCAAATGAGTCTTGCATATCTACTGTCCAAGCGACTTCCTTACTGAACGACTGTCTATCTAATTTCAGCTCTTCACCAAATATGGAAAAGTTGTAAAGTGAGTAATGGCTCTGTCATAATTTATATTTTTATTGCAAGTGCATCAACCATGCAGACATAAACCACAACGTAGTCAGTTGAAGGCTTTGAATAATTACCTATAGCGATGTAATATATCAATCTTATTACAAATAGAAAAAAGGACATTAATAACTGTCATGCTTTTCTCAGAGTTACGATTGTAAAGGATAAAGACACTCGCAGGAGTAAAGGAGTGGCATTTGTTCTCTTCCTGGACAAAGAATCAGCTCTTAACTGTGCAAGAGCACTGAACAACAAGCAGGTGGGTCTGTGCCAATTTAAGACCATTGTTGGATTACAAGTAATGTAAGGGATTCGGCCTAAACTGTTGTTTCAATCAATGTAATCTCTTTCTCACTGATGATTCTTTCATGGACATTCACTTGTGGTTTAATTAGAAAAGCCTCTGTTTGTTTGCCCCACAGTTGTTTGGCAGAACAGTGAAAGCGAGCATCGCCATCGACAATGGCCGAGCGACTGAGTTTATAAGGAGACGGAACTACACAGACAAGTCCAAATGTTATGAATGTGGGGTAAGTCCATATTTAATACTGTTTTGTCCTGTGAGATAATCAGATATGAGATGGATACATCTAGTGTTACATTTGCAAGTATTACCTTTTGTCTGTCCTTTTTGTATGAAAGATAATAACATTCTGTTTGTTCATACATGCCAAATAACTTAAAATCACTACCATCATTTTGCATCCACTCACAACCTACAGACAATTGCCAGATGTTTAAAGGTCATTTCATGCTCACTTTTTGTCTATTAAATGACGCATCACAGGATGAAGGACACCTGAGCTATGCGTGCCCCAAAAACATGCTGGGAGAGAGGGAACCTCCAAAGAAGAAAGAAAAGAAAAAGAAGAAAAAGCTTCAACAAGCTGAGCAGGTGTAAGTATTTTATAGGGATTGTTGCAGTTATTACCTATGCTGATCAGATATTTATGGAATGTGGATTGAGTAATTTTTCTAATCCTTACATGTTTTCCCTAATAGTGAAGATGAAGAAGAAGAGGAAGACAGCGAGGAAGAGGGAGAGGATCCGGCCCTTGATAGTCTAAGCCAAGCCATAGCTTTTCAGGTTAGTATGCACATATAGAAAACAAAGAAAAACACAGTCACTATAGAAATATTGGATTCAAATGTAAGTATCCAACTGACCAAGTTTATCATGGAAAGTTTGTTCCCTTTTGTGTCTTCATGACCAAATCATCACATTTCCATTGGAATTCAGCGCTGAAGAATGAACTGCTTCACTGTTTTGGAGTTTGTGGCTCTAGCAACTGAAAGCTTTGCCACCAACTCTTGCTGGGTTATCTTATAGTGCGGTCACATTTCCTCTGTCTTTGGTCTCCGCCCCAGCAAGCCCGTATGGAGGAGGAAGAGGAGCATCGGAGGAAGCGGGTGACCGTGGCTCAAGAGGACAGCGCAGAGGCTTCGACATCTGACGACTCCAAGAAACCAAGGATCAAAAAGAGCGCTTACTTCAGTGACGAGGAGGAGCTCAGTGACTAATAATGAGGATGAACTGTATACACAATGTTGGACATTACCAAAAACAGTGTAGAGCAAATACCTAAATGTAAATAGAAATGAAATTTCCCATTTTAGATTTATGTCATGTTGTGTTGTACTGGGGCTGAGGAAACATATATGCTTCAGATATGGACTACGAAGTTGGAATACATTTTTTTACATTTAGTATTTTGTACGATCGGAGTTGTACACAGTTAGAACTGAGTCATATGTATGTAAATATTGCTTATAGTGCTGCGGTCAATAAAACGTTTCATAATGGCAGACCAAGTGAATACTATTATGTTGGTAATTTGAATGTTAAAGGGAAAATTCAGTTGATGAATGCCTAAGGTAGTGTTTGGTTATAGTTTGTCTAGTCCAGTGGTTCCCAAGGTGGGGTCCCCAGCAAAATGAGAAATTGTTATTTCACTTATAAAAGTTAGCACAATAGAATAAAAAAGGATGGCTGTTTTAATCATAGGTTTTACTCTTCCCACTCTTATAATATCACGCCACCTACTGTAGACAGTCACTATATTAAATCATATGTATCAACAAAATGCTCTCAGATGGGATAAAATGTTATTCTCGGTGGTCTAATGCGGATCTATTTGGGGGGTTCTTGATATGAAAAGCTTTGGGAACCCCTAGCTTAGTCTGCTTGCTTGGGAATTTAACATCGTCTGTTTTGATGCTCGCTTGCGTCAGCACGCAAATAAAGCGAGGGATTCCCCGATGTTCAGAGCGTCTGTGATCTAATCGGTGCGCTATTTCTGTAGGCAACAAGGCAGCAGATGCGGAGACATCAAAGGAGTCCAAGTACAGTGAGCTGGTGATTGTTACCGCTGTAACAACAGATCATTGCTACAGACGCAACATTGTGGCTACTGCTGCATTCAAGTGCTGCCGGAAATAACAGAGAGGTAATGCTGTGAAAGACGATTTCCTGTGAGATGTGACATTTAGGGGGCAGAAATCATGGAAGCCGTGTCAACATCTGATGGTAAAAGCGATGCATTTTATTACTTTATATTATTGTTTGGCATTCTGTGTAAATAGTGAGTATTGTTGCATGTTTTAACTCGTTCTCTCAACTTTTAGTTTTCACACATTTTGTGCATACTAATACGTTGCCCTCTGGCACTGAAGAGACAAAAGCTGTAAACAGTATTTAGCCTAGCAGTGGTTATCAACCATGTGCCATCAAGAGTCTGCAGGTTTTCATTCCAACCAATCACTACACCAGTTGACGTCACTGATTAGTTCCCCCTCTCTAACTGAAGGTGTGAATAAAAACCTGAATATACATGGCTCTGGATGGTCCATGCTTGCAGACCACTGTGTTGCAGGATCAATTTTGACATTATAATCCGGCCAAAACCATTTGAACGTTTTTACGACTTCGGTTCCCGGAAGTAGGAGCTTGCAGGGAGCATTTGAAGGCAGCATAGATTCATCATGAGGAATGTCAGCCTCAGGAAGTGACTCTCCCTCTGATTGGGCACTGCGGGTCATGTGACCATTTCCCAAGCGGAGTTTCCACGACAGCTGGAAGCCGAGCGGCACAGACGCATCGCTTCTTTGCTAAAATAATAAGAAATAAGCCGGACTATCCTCGTTTTAACGCCTCCAAATAAACCCTGGTCTGGCATGGGCGACAAGAGGAGTCCTACAAGGTAACGACCGAGCTCGCGCGTCCTAGATATTCAAGCTGAGGAAGCGGACATCGGCGAGCGTACGGAAAAAAAATGGGATTTCTCCACGGTCTCTCTCTCTCTCTCTCTCTCTCTCTCTCTCTCTCTCTCTCTCTCTCTCTCTCTCTCTCTCCCTGCCTGCCTGCCTCTCTTCACAGTGTGTGTATGTGTGTATGTCTGCGTGTGTGTATGTGTGTGCGTGCTTGTGTGTACGTGTGTGCGCGCGCGCGTGTTAAAATCCTATCGCCAATTACAGTGTCGGATCACAGCGCTTGCAGATGATTTCCCAAATCCGATAGGCTTACCCAGATGTTTGCCATCGATAGCCTTGCAATCATCTGTCGCGGATGTGAACTGAACTCACTCTCTCCTCTCCTCTTCCCTCATCTCCTCTCCTCTTCTCTCCTCTTCTCTCCTCTCCTCTCTTCTCCTCATTTCTCGTTGTGTTTTTGTTTTAAAAAGGCCGAAGCGTCAACCGAAGCCCTCCTCCGACGAGGGGTATTGGGACTGCAGCGTGTGCACGTACAAGAACACGGCGGAGGCTTTTAAGTGCATGATGTGCGATGTCAGGAAAGGGACATCAACAAGGTAAGATGATGTATAGATTACCACAGGCTGCTCAGTGCCTGGAAGTCCTATAGGCTAATGGTCCCTTTTTTTTTTTAATCGGTGGTTCCCAAAGTGGGGTCCGGGGACCTCCAGGGGTCCTTGAGGGGGCCCCTCCAGCAAAATCAGGAATAGTTTAATTTCACTAGTAGGCCTATTGCGCTCCCTATACATTTGCATGGTGAGAGAATGGATAAGGATGACTATTATTTTCCTCAGAGGTTTCACTCTCCCCACTGTTGCCTCCCCAATCTACAGTATAGACAGTAAACAAACATGGTACATATGATTATTTTCCAATTCATATCCAGCAGCAGACATCTTCTCTGATGGTAAATAATATATCTGGGGGTCCTTGGTCTGAAAAAGTTTGGGAACCCCTTTCTGTTCCTATTACACCTTTAAATGATTTGTAACCCTTGTGTGTTAGGTGTTGATATAGGATACTGCATAGTTATTGCACGTATTAGCAACCAGTCACCATGCAGTCAATACACCGAATAGACTATTCGTCATGAGTGTGTATGTCTGTAATGTGTGTATGTGAACGTTTGTGTGCAAGAGAGTGAAGAGCAGAATATGGAAATTACATGATCCATGTTTTCTTCAAGCTAAGCTGTTGATTCATTTGTTATAGCCTATATATTTTCTTTTTATGCAACAGACACACACACACACACACCCACTCACACACCCCTCTAAGCAGTGCATTAGTCTCCCGTGTTCTTGCCGGGGTGTTGACACTGACCTCTGTGAAACGAGGAAGAGGGATGGCTTGCTCTTTAAGCACACACATCCATCTTGTTGCCCTGGAGATATTTGTTGCAGACGGGGAAATGCCTCTCATACGCATGCACACACACTCACACATACACACAGGTACTTAGGCTCACAAACACAAAGCGTGTACATGGGCACACATAGGAGTTGCGAGTGCACTGTGAGAGCACACACACACAGTGCTCTCTGTACTGGCTAATATTTGTCCTGACTTTACTGATTTGAAGCCAGCCAGTAGCAGGAAATGGCAGTGTTGTTCCTGAGTGGCACTCGGTATCAGGATGAAAACACAACAGAGGGAGAGAGAGAGAAAGAGAGAGGAAGTGTAGCTCTTAGCACCGACTATGGTAAGCAGTGTCTGTTGTTAGCAGAGGTTGAACATGATACCCCTCTTTAATGCATAGCCAATTATCCCGTTCTGCATTACCACAACCTTCCCAATGAGCCATTTAACTACAACAGCAGCGGTGCATCGATGCAGTTGCCTGCTTTGATGCCTTTTTGGTAATGTGGCGTGTCTTGTGTTTGTGTGTGAGCGGACACATGCATGCACTTCTATGCTTGTGTATGCGTGTGCACTTGTGTGTGTGTGTGTGTGTGTGTGTGTGTGTGTGTGTGTGGGAGGGCTACTTGTGAAAAGAGGTTGTCAGACCAGCTGCCAGACAGACAGCCATGGCTCATTACTATGCAACGGCTTAATCAGCCTGCTGTCATCAGACACACACACGCGCAGATGCACACAACATGCAAATTTTACACACGACTGCGTATATATTCCTACACAAACACGCACGCGCGTTCTTGCACACGCACTCATGAACACATCGGCACACACACACACACACACACAAGCAAACAGTTGCTGCTCACACAAACAAAGAGAGCGACTAAGGGAGATGGTTTTCATGTTGTCTTGGGGTCTTGCTTAATGTTTTTTAGCGTTGATTGTTGAGAGGACACTCGGGTGGCTCTCTGTATACTTCTATAGAAACAAGCTGCCTGCCTCTGAGCCAAGAACCTGTCTGAATCTTCACGTCTCATGAAGCCCTGACATCCTTTGTCTCTCCCATCTGGGTGTTTTGGAAAGGTGGCAAGGACAGAGGAAGGATCAGCACACACGCATTTTGAACAATTTGCATGACAGGATCTTGTCTTATTTAAGGTCAATAACCCACCGTCTTTGAAATTGCAGTGCTAAAGAAGTGTAGCAGTAGTTTTGTTGTGCTATTATAGTACACACACACACACACACACACACACACACACACACACACGACGTGATACTGCAGCAAAATATCCACACAGGTGGCCACAGCTGTTAACAAGAGGACAAAATAGACAGAAGTGGATCTGTGAGAGGGCAACTAGAAGGTGCTAAAGGGCAAATGGCATGCAGAATATAAATGCAGGGACACAGAAAACTCAACGCTGTTTAGTAAATAAGCTATAATGACTGAGCTATTATTGTGAACTTGTGAATAAATGTTTGACACAGTCGACAGAGGAGTCCAGTGGTTATAGAGACTGTCCAATAGCCTGAAGGTCACAGGTTTGATCGCCGCAACAGCCAGTGTGCGTCCTGTCAAAGTGGCCTTGAGCAAGACACTGAACCCCTACCTGATCACTCATAGTAGCTTGCTCTGGATAAGAGCGCCAGCTAAATGCATAAAATGTAAAAGTGAACTTTTGCTGACAGGCTTAAGGTCCTTTCTGGAAGAAGGAGTGAGCGTGGAGGGTGAAGGGAAGGGGAGGGATGTTGAGAGGGAAGGGAACATTATAGGAGGACAAGGTAGAGATTGGTTTAAGAGGAAGAGAGGGAGAGAAATGGAGGAGAGAGTACCAGAGAGAGGGAGAGAGAGATGTTTGCATGTAGATAGCCGTTAGGAGATGAAGATGAATGTTTTATGAGGCTGAGGTTTAGCAGATCCTGCCGTCTAGTTCCCTCTGATGCGGAGAGATGATCTACAGCAGCGGCCTAAAGCCGCCGGCTGATTGAAAGCACATTGTTCAGACTGTGAGTTTGACAGAAGATAGGGACACATCAGCGGGATTGGACTAGCTTATCGGATAAAGAGAGTGAATGGAAGAGAGAGAGTGAATTGGCCGATGTTCTGCTGATTCTGTCAGGGGCTCTGAAACTTTTTCAGCTCGGGAAACCAAATTTGTGAACTTTAGTGTAACCATGGAACCAGTGTGCATTAAAATATGCTAGTCCTCTTGTCATGTGGGAATCCAACAGAACCAGGACTGCAACCCCACTTTGGGCCTAAGAGCGAAGATCTTGGAGATGGAAACTAGTCCACAGAGAAATTAACCTCCCTTCTACTAAGATACATTCTATTGATTGCTATGTTTTCGATTTAGTCCACCTTCATAGGAGCGTCAGAGCATAGTCCACATACTAGGGTTGGGTAATATTGACCAAAAATCCTATTGCAGTTTTTTTCCTCCATATTTCATTTTGCTGTCTGAAACATATTTCCCTATAAGAAACAATCACAGCATCTTGCAGTTTGGAAATTGCAGTTGTCAATATTGTGATTTCAATATTTTTTTTATTCATTCTGTAGCCATACTTCATACACTATTATGCTCTGTTACAGATTCTCTCTGCATTAACGTCTTCAGAATAATTGCTCTCTGGACCCAGAACTGATGCAGGCATTTGTGCAGACTAATGTGGGAAGAATATGTTGTTTTAAGGTTACAAAGCTAATAGCTTATATTATCCTCTTAAGCCTGTCTTAGATTGCACAGACTTTGGAGAGCTTTGGCAACACAATATAGCACGCAGCCTCATTATGTTAAGACTTTCTCCACAATAATTGGGAGAGCCATTTTAATCTTCCTGCAACTCATCTTTGGGTTCAGTCCCAGTCTTTGAAAAGCACTCTACAGTATCATAGAGGAAGGTCATGGCATGGTGGCGGAGTAGTGGTTAGAGAGGCAGTTTCATCACTGGAAGGTCGCTGGTTTGATCCCCACAGCAGCCAAAATGCCTTGTCCAAATGTCCTTGAGCAAGACACTGAAACCCTCCCAGCTCACCCGTTATGAGTTGCTTTGGATAATGGTGTCGGCTAAATGTTTAAAATGTAAGATGAAGGAACAGAGATGTTTCAGAGTTATTGCTCCGGCCTTAGACAGCCTCCGTCTGGTTTTAAAAAAAGCTGACATGTTAGAGAGTGAAATGTCTTTTGGGAGTAGCGCTGATAGACGGCCGTTAAACAGCGCTTGATAACCAAACATCATCCACAGCCAAATACTACTGGGTGTAGGAGAACAGTTTGTGTGTGACCTTCTCTGGTGTCTAGCCTACACCACCCACATGTGCGAGCTGAGCTGAGCTGAGCTGAGCGCTCCGACACGTCAGGCCCACAAGGGAAACACTCGCTCTGTGTACTCTAAAGAGTTCAGGAGCTTGTTTGGACGTATTGTATTTCCACAAGTCACGACAGTGAGCTTGATCGTGTTCCTATCATTTGCTGTCTCTCTCGCACTCCCTCTTTGGCTCTCCTGTTCGTGTTTGCTTTCTGCCTACCTTTATCTCTTCTTTTTCCCTCTGTCTTCCTCTTAGGCACTCTTGTTTTCTCTCTCTTTCTCTCTCTCTCTTTCCCTCTTGCCTTTCTCTCTCCGTCTCTCCCTCTCTCTCACCAGGAGTTGAACTTAACCTAGGGCGTCTTCTGGTGACAGATTGACTGATGCACGGCTTTCGTCAGCTCCACCTAAACAAGCGCAAACCATTCTGGCTGGCTGACAACCTGTCAACATCAGCATGTTTAAATGTTGTTTTATCATCCTTTGGATGAGCTCGCCCCTCACAGTTGACATACAGCGCACACCGTGGCAATTTGGCTTGTTATTATGTACTTGGCTCGATTGCGGGGTTAAACCTTCTGTAAGGTGTTATTTTGCTTTCAGTATGACACAGTCTAGGTTATCTGCTACAGGAATCCTATAGTCTGAGCCCCAACAGTTTTATTTAGGTTTAGTTTATTTGCACATACAAATAATACAACTCTGAAGAAAGAATGAGGACAAAGAATCCCTAAAGGACTTATGAAAATGTCTTACCCCAAAAGCAAAAAATAAAGAAGGAAAAAATGAAGATGACTGAAACACAAGTGAATAGGGCATCTGCAAACAAATTACATCAAAACTCAACAAGGAGAATCCTACAATAACAACAAAATGCATGAATAACAAGGAAGAGAAATAAAATAAAATAGCGCTGATGCAGATAACGCTAATGAAATCATTGTCATTTTAAAGCTGTTATGCAAGCTTTATGCATTCAGCCACCGATTGGTTTCAGTAGATATCAACTGTAAATATGAGATAATGATCGGCCTACTGGTGCTGCCTGATTCTGTGAAACAGAAACTGTCAGCCATGAGCCACAAGGCAGCGTGTTGCATGAAGCTAAAGCCCCTTTCACACATAGAACCTGTAAGATTACCATGTTAACTTTTCCAGCAGCAGTAGTAGTTTCCCCTGTTCACAGTATTGGCTACTATTTTTTTTAAATTTCCATGTAGAATGATAGGTTAGGATAGGTGAGGTGGGGCCAGATGTTGCGTTTAAGGTACGTTACAAAAGGCAACGCTTGTTATTTTATAAAAATGGCAGATGAGGAGCTTCTGTGGCCAGATGCTAAGTTTCTCCCACTATTATTAATGTGCAATTTAATCTTGTCTCAGCTTGGATGGCTAGTTACTCCCTTGTCACGGAGTCTGTCCAATTTCCAGACATTTTTGAAAACAAAAACATAGCTCACTTTGCCAGTTTTCAAGCTTTCAACTCTCCCGCTCCAAACCAACACTGCCACGGGCAAGTCGTGGATATACGCCATCTCCGAGTCTCCTGTGATTGGTTCACTCGCTGTAGGTGAAAGCATATTATGAAATACTGTCCTAACCTTTTTTGTGCTCAACCCGGGAATCTTACGGCTTTTGTTCACACTAGCATCACAAAGGAAGATTACTGGGAATTTCACTTGGTCTTGAGGGGGGAAATTTGCAGGATCAACTTTTGCAGAATATCGACTCCGGCTCCCGTTCACACATGACGCTGACACGGAAAATTTCCAGAAGATTTCTGGGTGAAGCTGCATGTGTGAAAGGGTCACATGTCTCACTTCAGAGTGGGTGGTGGATTCCAAAATTCCGGGGTCGGAAATCACTTCTTATGCAAAAAGGAAAGTATGTATTCACACTAACAGATGTGTGCAAAGGCCATGGAACAGTAAACAAGGCTATACAAAGTATGCATATGTTAGCAGTGCAGCCTGAGGAAAAATGCATCTATTTGAAATGCATTGCCTAAAGTGTGCATTTACTGTATTGCCATATTTATTGTTCCACTGCCTTTGTACACATTTATATCTACATGACTGCCAGCTTGAATAAATAGTTTCCTTTTTGCATTAAAAATGGTTGCCCTCTCCTTGCCCCCCTCCACACCCTTCACAGGTTCCAAAACTCAACAGACTCTTTCACACCGGCCAAATTTCTTTTCAGAATAGAAAAGAGGCGGGTTGTTTACCTGCCAAACTGTGTGGGAGAATAAGTAAATTTACCAGCCGCAACTGAAATTTACCACATTTGGCTGCTGGCTGGTGTTAATTTGCCACCCTGATAACATGGGACGTGCCACTAGCAGACAGCATCACACTTGACTGTCAGTGTAGAAATACGCTTATTCACTCAGTTAAAGTGGTAATTCTCATAATCCTCTTTTTTTTGTGTGACATCTTTGGTGCTAAGCACTCATTGCTGTGGTGTTTCTGCACTGCACTTTCCACAGATCACCTGTCAATCAAACAGTGTGGGCGGGTCTGTGACATCTTTTTCCTTTGGATTTTCTGCTGATGCAGTTTGAGTTTCTGTAGGTGGCGCTCTTTTCTTTGTCTGTTCAGCCATGGTGGCTATCACTGCTCATGCTAACTACCCACTTCTTCTTCTATTTATCCCAAACAAACTGCCGTTGCTGCTGCCAGAACAGTAAAACACATCAGTTCCTGTGCGACAGAGGTTTTTCCCCAGGAAAGACCTACCTGACACCGGGTGTTAAGAACAGCAAATGTAAAAGCTTTCGTGAACAGGCTGTAGGTTGAATCACATTTTTCTTATATCAATTTGCAATGGAGAGCAGCAAAACGGACATTTATTAATATGAAAATGTCACAGATTATTACTTTATCGTCATTTTTCTGTTTAAGTAAAATTACAGCTTTGATACAAATTACATTTATCAAAAGTTAACAGGCATACGACATGTTTTTTTCCCCCCCTTGAAAGGGACCGTATATCAGCGATCAGTATTGGTTCAGCCCGTTTTAATTGTTACATCTTCTAAGTCGGGCAGTCGGCTCAATTGTGTGGGTAACTGGTTTTAGTACTCATCCAGCATACAAACACTGACTGTACGCCAGGGACAATGAAGCTGGCTGTTATCATGTCACTGCGGCTCAAGATTATGGCTACGTGATAAGCCTGTAATTACTGTGGTGACACTGATGCATGACATACTGATCTGTGTGTGTGTGTGTGTGTCTGAGAGTGAGTGGAGAGTGTGGTACAGTGTGGCGAGTGGGCTGTAGAAGGTGTCATAAACCACAGGACATGGAGAGCCATCTGTCTCTCTCTCTTTCACACATACACACGCACACACACACGGCGGTAGCATGTTCAGGCAGGGAGAGACATTAATCATCGGGTTGGATGAGCTCCCGGGAGCAACACTCAGCCTACAACCTGCTGATAGAAAACCTGACACACGCGTGTGCTCTCACTCACTCACACACACACACACACACACACACACACACACACACATGCATATATACACCTGGAGTGAGCTTCAACAGGCCATAAAATAAGCTATTTCACAATGATCTTACAATCATCACAGAATAGTGTTGTGAGATTTTGGTTTATAGCAGCACACTCCAGTGCTTATTTGCAGTCTATTGGCACTCCTGTGGGCTATTTGCTCATCACACAGCGTACTCTATACAAATGTTAGCAAGCAATCCAAACGTCTGCACAACTCTATATATCAACCAAGGACGCAATTTACCTGCTATCTTTTGGGGGTTTAACACATTACCAGTTTTAACATTTTGAAGTGCACGTGCCTGGAGGCGTGGCCAGAATGCCCCAGCCATCGCTACGGACACCTAGTCTTGTTAAAGACGCATGTTGGTGACTTTATATTCAATTTGTACTGTTGGCACAAAACCTTAAAAGTGCAATACATTCTGTATCTTTGCCTTCATTTTTACAAAAAAAAAAAATACTGGTTTTATGTGGGTGTATCCTTTCTGTTAACAACAGAGCTTTGATTGACAAGTTGATGGTCAATCACACTAGAAGAGACCATGCATGTAAACTGTAAACAGTGTTGGACAGACGCTAGCATATGAGATGCTAGTGTAATACACAGTATTTGTATGTATTACGGGAAGTAAGAGGGTTGACATGAGTAAAGAAGGACTGGGACAACTCACTCTTTTTAGCTTAACGCTTTATCTCGTCTCCCCGACTTCACCCTGGCTATCCCGCTCAAAAGACAACCAGGAAGTAGAACTACAAAACTACGGGCGCATGCGCACTACACGATAAGATGAAAGTGACTGAAACAATGAAATATAAAATGATAAAACCTCTTGGGCAATATTCAAATATTCAGTAACTAAAATGATAAAATAAACATTCTTTTAAATTCCATGAAATTAATATAAAATCCCTAACAAAATAAATCTCATATTACACTAGCATATGAAAGCTAACTTTCCTGTGAATAAAAAGTAGCTTCTTGCAGATTGTTGTTTATTTGAGTTGACTGAAGGATTGGGAAATTCAGTTCAGTCCCCTGCATACACACGCTGAATCTAAACTGAGCCGTCCCATACTTGCTAATGTAATAGCCAAGCTCACCGTAAGTTTTCCTCTTGGGCTTTGTGCAGGTTGACACCCTGGTATTATACAATGACAACTATCTGCCATGTTTGATTAGTTATTTTGGCAGTACGCAAAATCATTAGCTTCTCAAAAGTTACTCACAAAAGGCCGGTTACACTCGCATGGTGAGAATTTCGATTGAAGCTTTAGACAAGGTTTGCACGGGCCTTGAAAACACTTAAAAGTTTATAAATTTGAGGACAATAAAATGAGGCCTTTGAAATTAATTTTGGCTCCCAGTATGGCACCCAAATTCATCAATATACTTCATTCTCTATTCTAGTATTAACACTTCACATCCTGAGGAATACCCTGTGATGGATATTTGCATTAATATAGCTGCAGTATTCACAAATTAAAAAGTAAGTAAAAATTAATGAATGAAATTTGACCAATGACATGTCTTACCCCAAAACATGCCAATTTCGAATCCTCAAATTTCACCAAACAAGACACTGAAAGCCATTGAAAAGTCTTTGAATTTGATGTGCAATTGAGTGTGGGAACCCAATCTACAAATTGTGAGCTGTAACAGACTAGAGCACTCTATCACACACACACACACACACACACACACACACACACAGCCACACTGACCATGTTAATTGCTGAGTCACGGTGAGCAATAGTGTTGATGACCCATTTGTCCAGCGTGGCGGAAAGGTGGCGGTCTAGCCGAGCCACCCAGAGTCATACCTTCACCATCTGCTGAATCTGTTACGGACATGCGTTCACTGTCACACCGTTTCATCATGATCAGGGCCCGAGAAATTATTTTCCCCTAGCGTTGGTACATCGAATGTTTTCTTTTTGATCTCTTTTTGATTTTTTCTTCTCCGTTTTCGAGCACAGGCTCCGAGATGAAAGAGTGTGAGGTCAGTGAGTGCATCAGAGGGAGGGAGGGAGAGGGAAGGGGTGCGAGATAGAGAAAGACGGCAAGTGTACGTGTGTGTGCGTGTGCTGGTAAGGGGTCAGCCAGAGTTCCCTTCCCCTCTCAGTGAAGTGTTTGTACGTGTGAGGGATCAGTGGCAGCGTTTGTGCTTTCTAACCCCCCTCTCTAGTCTGCAAGACTGGAAGAGCCTGTCTTAAGCTTGAGGTTAAAAGCAAGAGCCGAGAAAGAGCGTGAGCCAGAGCGGTTGACAGAGAGTCAGGCTTATTATGCAGGCGTTCGCTTGTTTGTTTAATCTCAGATAAGATGGAAGACCGTATTGTGTTTTGCTCTTGCACTTAAGCAATTTAAGAATGATCTTTTTGTGCCAATAAAGCTTCAACTGAATTGGAAGAGAGAGAAGGGAGGGACTGAGACGGTGACAGACAGAGATACATGATGTTGTGGACCAACAAATGTGGCTACAATATATCTCATCTGATTTTTCATTTTCGTTTCATTTGACGCCCGGCTCCCCCTTCTTTTCTAACAGGAGATAAATGTTTTCCTGAGCACATTCCCTGAATTAAAGAGATTGTGATTAATATCCGTTGTTTCCTTTACTCTCCCCTTCTCGAGGAAATACAATTCAGTGCGTTTAAGCCCTCCTCATAACGTCCTAATTTCCCAGTGTGGGACTCCATTAGCTGCTGTAGAATGGATGGCGTGAGTGGGGCGAATATTGATTGGAACAACAGTTCCAACACGCAGTATTAATGTCAGAAAGAATAGGCCGCTACATTAGACACAGAGAAATTCCTGTTGGAATCAATAGACGCGTGCACAACACACACACACACACACACAGCTACCACAGGCAGATGGAGGCCATTGGTGAAGGCCTAAGTGCTTGGATAATAACCATTTGATTGGGTTAGCAGAGGCAGCTCTGTTTAGGTCTGCTGCTTTGCCTCACCCTAATATTAGGTTGTCTGTCTCCTTTTTCACCTCCGCGTTATTGAGCTGCCTCTATTAGTGAAAATCTACTTCATTGTAATACTTGAGGAAGATAGGATGTACAAAATATGTTTATAGTTTCCCCACATTGCTCCCCGGCACAGCCACTCCTTCAGTTTTAAATAGAATAGCACAGAGCGTAATTAGCCCCAGGCGAGATTTTTCTTGCACATCAAGAGACCCAGCAGTGCACAGAAAAAGGCAACACATACAGCACCCATTCATTGCGTAAATGAGACGATAATTCATCCATTCATTACATACAGTACATACAGAAACCGCAAAATTGCAAGGGCATAATGACATCCTGAACAGAAATCATCAGTCAAAGGCTAACCGAAGGAGGTTATGAATGAGGTGGCCATTTTTTTTTTTTTTTCTTTTTAGAAGCTGGTAATGTTTGGCTTGAGGGCAGGACGGTCGATTCGGGATGTGACTGAGGGTGTTGTGTGTGTGTGTGTGTGTGTGTGTGTGTGAGCTTCAGTGGAGGGAATTCAGAAGACCAGACACTGCTTTGTTACTGTAGAAGAATTATTAGGGTAAGGATGTCAAGGCAAGCAGCAAATTACTTCAGCTGGGAACAGAGGACTTTGAGAGGCCTCTGCCTTTATTTAAAAGGTGTCAGCAGTTCTGCGGCGTCGCGCTGACAAGACAGACATATTAGAGGATCTCTACGTCTCCTCCCTATCAGACGGTTATGTAGGCCAAGAGACCCATTTGCATTTCAGTCTGGCCTTGCTAGCGTCTCTCCATGTACTGTAAAGGGAATGATAACTCCAAAAAAAAAAAGACTCTTTGAAGCTGGGCCCCAATTTAGGTCATGACAGAATTGTTAAACAATAGCTTTCCCCTTAGAAGAAGACAGCAGACCAGCAGACCCAGCTCTTATATTTCCTCTTAGAAAATGAGATGGGAGTCTCCAAGAGCAAACTAAATAGGCCGGTAAGACTTTATTTGGGGAAAATCTTGGCGCATTGCACAGCAACGCTTACGCCAGGTGCTGGAACTCGTTTTTTTGTAAGGACTTATTTTAGTACAGTACATTTGTGGACTTTGTACTTGCATTGTGCTGTAACACTCTTGTAAGTACATTAGGTAGGCTAAGTGAGAAGGGAGATTTTCATGAAGCACTTAGACAGAGTAATATTGTGTAATTGCAATACTTGTCCATAGGTTAATACACAGGTTAGTACGCTGAATACGGCAATTGTACAGTGTTACCCGCAGGGCTATTCTGCAGCATCATGATTGATAAATTCTAACATAAACACTTAAATGGCTAAGATACACTGGTAATGTGGTATAGTTCCATAATTTGCCATAATTCATTAATATTTAAAAGGTTTTATTCTCTGTCTTATTCAGTGATATTGTCATTAGTGTGTTTGTGTATCTTGTTTACTATATAAAGCATCTTTGAGTATTTAGAAAAGCGCTGTACAAATAAATTGTATTATTATTATGATAGTATTTTCTGACCAATATCTTAAATCTCACATTTCACAGGGTAGGATGATTGCAAACAGGGTGGGACATTAAGAAAAGGCACCAGACAGATGCTGATAAGCCAAATGCCGGTCTGTGGTTGGTTAGTCTACTCAACCAACCACTTTGGCAAGAAGCCAGCCATTGTTCAGACGTCCTAATCTGTTCTTAACGTCATATTTCGCTGGTAAAATATTGAAAGTGGCTGATGAATTTTGGATTTAGTTGTTGGCGGTAGTTTTGAGCCCTGATTACAAACAGGAGTGGCCTAGAGCACTCAGAAAAGCTCCTCCAGCAGACTGTGGACCAGGCAGAACAACGGCGGTTCTTTCTCGGCTCGTTGTGGTGGAGAAATCGGCACACTGTGTTCCTCTGCTGGTCTCATCATGCCCCCAGGCTTCATCTGCTCACTGACTGCTCTGTGTGTGTGTGTGTGTGTGTGTGTGTGTGTGTGTGTGTGTGTCTGCGTGCACGCATGCAAGCATTTGTGTGCACACGTTCATATGTGCCTATGATTCCTGTATTTGTGTGTGTGTGTGTGTGTGTGTGGGTGGGTGTGGTGTCTGTATGGTCTGTGTATACATTCATGCATCCGTTTTCACGTGTGTGCATGTGTGAGTTTGTGTGTGTGTGTGTGTGTACAATTTGTGTACATTATGTGCTTTTGATTTGCGTTCACGTTTTTTGTTGTTTTTTGTTTTTTGTTGTTTGTGTGGTACCTGTATGGTGTGTGTGTGTGAGTGCGTGTGTGTGTGCGTGTGCGCGTGTGCACAGTTAGGCGCTAGATATGTAGGCTCCCTCAACAGATGGCCTTTTCAACACACTCTCGGCTACAGCTCTTGCCAGCCCCAAAACACAAGCAAGGGAAGACACACACACATACACACTCACACTTACACACACACGCTTGCACGCAGATATGCCCACAGCCCTCATGCATGCAAACCAGTGCCAGAACAATTGCATAATGCATAATTTTTGAGACAACAGACGCTCTTGGAGGATGGAGTTGTGACTGTAAGGAACACTCAGCTAACCATGTTACAATGTGTTAAATTTGGTATTGGGCCTATCTTTAGCACATTGTGTAACCCATGTATTGAGGTGCATCATCCTCAGTTGTTAGGCAGCCATTTGTAGTGAACTAACATTGTATCTGTCTTCACCAAAAAAGGCTCATATCACTGAGTTTTGTGCAGCAGGTAAATCATATCATATCATATCTGAGTTTTATTCTGAGTATGTTAACTCACAAAAAGAATCATGAAAACGTAGCGAAAATGAAATGATGTTCTGATTAAGGCCTTTGCTGGAACATGTGGCCGTCAATAAAAGTATGACATAACTGAGGTCAAGTCTGGCCTTGCTTTTTTTTTTAACCACCTTTCTCGTGGTTTTCATGGATTTTTTTTTTTATCCTACTGTTTTTGGCAGAGCACCCAACCAGAAACCTATTCGAAGATGCCCACCTGTTAGACGCTCGGTACTCAGTATGCTTTGTACACTTACAGTCAGTATTGTATCTCCGTCCAGATCTGGTTGCGTCAGTGTGTGTTGATGCGAGCGCTGAAACAAGCCTACGCAGGTGTGCCACATAACTCACAGTTGGCTGAATACTGAGTTTTATCCTGGACTCACTCAGTATGTATTGCCACTGGCTACCACTGTTAGGAACACTTCCAGCAGCGCCGTCCTAACCAGCACTGGCAGTAATTATTGGCTCCTTGATTACGCTTGTACGCTAGCATAAAGCCATGTGTTCACTGTGATTTTCCCTGTCATTAATCTGCCTCTCTCTCTCTCTCTCTCTCTCTCTCTCTCTCTCTCTCTCTCTCTCTCTCTCTCTCTCTCTCTCTCTCTCTCTTTGTCTACCCCTCCCTCATCCCTCCCCCCCCTCCCTCCCTCCCTCTCCCCCGATCAGGAAGCCTCGTCCTGTCTCCCAACTGGTCTCCCAGCAGCAGGTAACACAGCAGTTTGCGTCACCCACGCAGCCCAAGAAGGAGAAGAAGGAGAGAGTCGAGAGGGAGAAGAGCGACAGAGAGCCGGCGCTCAAGAAGAACAGTCACAAGAAGATGAGGTAAACAAGCTGAGGCCGGGGGGGAGGAGGGGAGGAGGAGGGGGAGGGGAGGGATGAAAAGGAATCGGATATTACAGGGATGCATGAATAAACACTGGATCGTGTTTGATTTGCCATCTGAACTCAGGTTGATGTTGTGTTGTCATATCTCATAAAGTGCTTGGGTTATCAAAACATCCAAGTGAAGAGATACACATGAGATAAAAGTAGGAAGGTGCTCTTTGGGGTTTTCAGTGGAATTGTAAAAAAAAATGAGGACCAAGGTGCTCTTTACTTTTGAATAAAAATGCCTTTATTGGTGCCATAGTATTTGGGATAGACTGTGTTTTACACTCCTTTGTTTGTGAGATAGTCAATAACTAAGGATGGGATAATATATTGAAATTCAATATATCGCAATACAAAAATGTGACAATACGTATCGTGGGAAAGAACAATTAATCGCAATATTAGCTACATTTTATTCTGCTGTAGTAATCACAAATGAGATGGCTTGACCATCACAGTTTTACAAGCTCTCCATCCAAATTATATTAATTGCACTTTATAATGACATTTTTAAATAGTTGTTAGAAAGATTTGTGTCTCAGAAATGAACATAATTCTGCACAGTCATACTTTGTTATTAAACTTTTATTTATTACATCGTATCGTGTTTGTATTGAATCGTGAACCTCATATCGCGTATCGAATTGTATCGTGAAATAAATAAGCACATTGTCCCATCCCATTTGTTTGATAGATAACCGAAAAGCAGACATAAAACATAAAACATAACAGAAAAACAGACAGCCTTTATTTACTCTCACTAATCTTTGTTTTTCTGGCTTTCCCCAACCTCCTCCGTCCGCCCGTCAGGCCGAGGTTAAAAAACATCGACCGCAGCAGCGCGCAGCACCTGGAGGTGACGGTGGGCGACCTGACGGTCATCATAACGGACTTTAAGGAGAAGGCCAAGCCCTCGTCCACCTCGGCCACGTCCTCCAGCGCCGCGTCGACGGCCGACCACCACAGCCAGAACGGCTCCAGCTCAGAAAACACAGAGAAGGGGCTTTCCCGCTCCTCCTCGCCCCGGGGGGAGGGAACCTCTGTGAATGGAGAGTCCCACTGAACCGCCCTCCGACCCCCCCGCTCCTCCCCCCCGTCCCATCGCTGGAGGACCCTCTCACCCCTACCTTAGGGCTGCACGATATTGACAAAAACATCAGATCACATTTTTTGTTTGCTTGTTTTTTCTGGATATCGCGATTGCAGTAAGAATTGCGATACATCTGAACAGATTTTTCAGCATCGTTTCTTTTTCAGTGACTTAAAGGTGTTCAAGAGTGAATTGTTTGGGGGACAGAAATGAGATGCCAATGCTTCAGATTTGGCCGGTTTGAATCCAATGAAAGATTTGCCACAGCACTGGAATTCCCTGTTTAGAAAGCTCTCTGAAACGCCTGTCCTTCTAAAACCATACACCGTCTTGGAAATTGCAGTAATCGATATTTCAATTTTGATTTTTCTGTGCAGCCCTGCCCTTCCCAGCATCATCAGTAACCGGCAGAGTGAGATATTCTTCCTCCATGTTGAATTTTCAGCCTCCATCTGGACGCTTTACCTCCCTGTTATACACCTGAAACATCTACTACCACACTCCCAGCATCCCTACACTGAACTTTGAACTCCCAAATACCTCCATCCTCACAGCGAACCTTTGCTCTCCATCCTGATACTCTAAGCTTTTAGTTCTGGACTGGCTCGGCTATAGAACTTAGAGCGATCATTACTCTGTTGTTTTTTCCACTGCCGTTTGCCGTACCCATACTGGCACCACTCGGTGTGTTTTTCCATTATGTTTTGTGCAGTTAGGTTGCTGCAGGTATGCTCGAAGCACCTAAACATAGTTGGAACCAGCCCACTTCTAAAGGATGCTGGCAGGGATTATCATCTTAAAGGATAATACCGGTGTTTTTGAAGTTTGTGCCAATGGTCTAGGATGCTCCTCTCCTTTACATTATTCCTGATGGTTTCTGCACGCAGTCGGCATAGTTGGAGAGATCAGGGTTTGTTTTCCTCCTTTCAGAAGAAGCCATTTACTGCCATTCTTCGTCATTCTTGTACAGTACGAAAAACAACTTCCACAGAGCTAGATAGATAATCCATCACAGTAAACATGAAGCTTTGATTTGGGTTTGTCGAAGTTTCTGTTTTGCTGTTATTTCATTGTGCCTAAGTTGAGTGTTTTCATATCAGTGCACACATTCAGAGGCCTCTCTCATTGGACCAGAGAATATTTCAGGCTCTCTGATTGGATGAGCGAGTGTGCCTGACACAATGTTAAACATATGCTGACATCCTTTGCGATTATGTTACGCTCTGCCTCCTGTCAATCACCAGACACCCATAGGAAGAAGCGTAAGTCTCCACCAGAAAATAATCCCTCAAAAACATGTCACCTTACAAACTATATCGTCACATACATGCCTTCTTATTTGGGGCGTCTTTATTAGCTGGGACAGCAGTTAATTTCAAGCTAGGTTTTTTGTTTTAAAAACAAGTAAATGTTCAAAAATCTAATTACATATAGCATTTGCAAAATGATTGGGGGGAAATGTAAACTAGATGTAGACCAGTGGTTCTCAACGTGGGGTCTGGGGACCACCAGGGGTCCTTGAGGGGGTTCCAAGAGGTCCCCAGCAAATTGATGAATTGTTAAATTTCACCATTATTTAATTTACTAAGAAGTTACAATAAGAGAATGTGTAAGAATTACTATTTTCAGCACAGTTTCACTGTTATCTGTCTACCGGCAAGACAAGGCAAACTTTATTTATATTGCACATTTCATACACAAGGCAAATACAACGTGCTTCACATAAAACAGAAGAAATACATACACAGACCACAACTATTTAAAATGACATTAAAAAAGAAAGAACAGAAAGAAAGATAGAGATAAAATAGGTAAAACACACATAAAAGAAATAAATAAAGATAATAACACTGTTACATCTACATACAGATGATTTAGCGGAAGGCCACAGAGAAAAAGAATGTTTTGAGCCGGCTTTTAAAAGAGCTGACAGTGGGAGGACATCTCAGGTCTTCTGGAAGTTTATTCCAGTAATTTGGAGCATAATTACTAAAAGCAGCTTCACCTGATTTAGTTTTCACCCTGGGAACAACTAACAGACCGGTCCCAGATGACCTCAGAGGTCTGGGTGGCTCATATCTTAAGAGCAATACAATACAGATAGTCAGGTTATTCTGGAGAAAATCTTATCTAACAATGAAAATATTAGATATTAGATTTGGGTCAAAGAGGCAAAATCTCATCAAATGGGGGTCTGTGGCCCTGATATGCACTAAATTAGGGGTCCTTGATATGAAAAAGGTTGACTGATGTAGACAATATAGTAAAGGGGCTATAACTAAATGGCACTGGTATTCTCCTTTAATCTGTCGCTCGTACACAAACAGGGCGGCACCTGCTCAGCGTTCTAATGGAAAACCAGAGGGTGCTGACACTGTGCTGCACCCACAGCGGGCCCAGTATGGATACAGCACGGTGCTTGTACAATGGAAAAACCCGAATTGTCTCGGAGCAAGGTTTTGACTTCTGGACACGCACATTCAGTAGCTGTATAGGTTATGGCTTGGCAATACGATGGACTTCAGAAACTGTTGAGATTCCTCCACTTCGGTGTAGTGCAGTGGAGGAGCCTTGGAACACACTAAACTCCTGGCAGAGCAACTTTAGATCAGCATAACTAAACAATGACTTTTAAAAACCTGTAGAATAATAAAACGTTAGACAAACACAGGATATTTCTCGATCTATTGTACTACAATGTTTTAATGTGGTTGTATTATACATCATACCAGTGTTATTGTCAAGATTTTTACTTTATAATAACAGTTTAGGACAGTTCCTGAGAACTGTCACGGCATGATAATATATGGTCCTGGTATATGTAATGTGGGACAGGCTATGTCTCTTAGTTTGTAAGTATCATTTAATGTGTTAGAGACATATTCCCATAGGTTCACTACTCTAGCTGGGACTAGGCGCGTGGACTCATGAGGACTATTTGGAGAAACATTTGTTATTGGTTGTGTCAAAAATGGAAAGACACTTATTATTGGTTGGAAATGCATCAGCGTCACTTGTTGATAAAGTTTGCATCTTTTGTTTTGCTTTGCCATGCTCTTGTTTTAAAATGTGTGGATTGGTTTATTACATGTCTGAATAAGAAAATTAGCGAAATTATGTGTTGTCCTCTTGACTTTAAATGCACTCGGGCGCCTCTCTCTCTCTCTCTCTCACACACACACACACACACACACACGCATACAGTATATGCATACTCAAATGTACAGATGTACATTTGCATACACACTCATGCCCAGACACATTAACACATACAAATACACTCAATCAGATGGACTTTTGAGAGTATTTCCCTTGGTGTGTGTCCCATCTCAGATATCCTAAATATTTCCCTGTACAAACAAGCAAAGAGGATTTTTTATTTATTTTTTTCGTCAGTTCCTGTATTTTAGCTCCATCTGATGACTGTGCAACTTTCACTACACATGCAGTTAATGTTCAGACCTGTTCATCTCGTAGAGCTAGCCCAAAAAAGACGGCTAGTGTTGTAGTGGAGGGTAAACCCACCTCAACTCTGTCTGCCCACCTTTTTATTTGTGCAATAGAGTTGACCCACCTTATCAGGAGTATACATAGTAAGTAGTAAGGCTGTTAAACCAATAAATAATCATGTGGTCCTTTATTGATCCCTAGAGGGATATTGATCTGTGTCAGCTACAGAGCAGCACCTATAGGAGCTGGTAGGGAGTCAGTGTCTTGCTCAAGGACACTTCAGCAGGGCGGATGCTTGCCTAAACAGGGACTTGATAGTCATCCAGATGAAAGACGGTCTCTTGAAGGAAGTTAAATGAGGATAGGGTGTTTTAAGAGTAAAAAAACATAAATCAATGCCTCTAATTCCATATGATGATCACCGACTGGAGGTTATAGTGTTCACACCTTGTAATTCACCACTAGATCACTGTCAACATCCCCCACTTTCCCACAGTAAATGCTGCTGAAGTTCAGATCTGTTTGTCTAGTGGAGCTGCCTCAACAAAGAGCAGCGGGCCTATATCATTTAGGCTGTGAATGGGCCTTTTCAGGAGTGAAATCAATTGAAAGTTGCACAGACAGAGCCGGAGGGGGGGAGGGAGAGGGAGGAATCAACTTTGTTTATTGCTCCCACCCTTCCCCCCACTGGAAACACAGGGGTCTCCGCTGCTGCTTTGGTAACACGAACTGCGTCAAGCTCGCCAGAGAGAGTCGGGGTAAGACCGGAAAAGTGACGTTTTCTCCTTCAACATAAAGGCGTAGCACGTGCCACCTTGACAAAAAGTACTGGGGTGCAGTCAACTACAGAACATCCGAATTGTGTAACTACGTGGAATCGTTAAATTAAGAATGACTTGCTCTAAAATCGACACCACAAAGATTATAAATGTTAATGTTCAGTGAAAGAGTGTGGATGGATACATTTAAGGCTTAAATACTAACCCATCACAAAAACATACCAGAAACCTTAGAAGGATCCCTACTATCTCAATTAAGTCAATTTAACCCATAGCAGTGGTACAGTTGTTCTTAAAGGCAAGTACGTTTTGCAGTTAATTGTCACAAATCTCTTAGCGATGGCTATTTGTGATATGCAAATAATGGTTAAAAGTATAACAACTGAGCACCTGAAAAAGGTTGTTGTAGTGTGGATGTAGGTCAGTTGAGTAAAGTAGCCTATTGAATTGTCTGAAAAGGTGAATTTGCTTCCAAATTTAAATGTAACACAAAGTTTTCTCTTTAGGACAAGCCTCTAATCCAAAAGTACCTAGCTAACTAGCCAGCAGGCTAACTTTGCAACCCATAAATTATAGTGTGCAAATCAGTTGTGCTTATAACAAGACAGGGGACCAGATAGGATTAACTAGCTAACATGTTGGCATTGTTTCAACACATAATCATAAGTATCAGTGATCAGTTCCCATCCAAAAGCAGCACAGAAATTGTCTATTCAATTCAGGACATAAATTCAGAAATGCAATCACCTACTGTCAGTATTGCCTAAGAGCTGTCGATCTCCAATTTGGCCGCCAGAGGGCGTATTATGTCAACTGAAAACCCTCTATAAGAATTTTATTGTGAAAGGTTTGACCGGAAATGTTTTATCATTCGTGCTGGCTTGATACTTATTATTATCCGTCCGTCTCTGTGTCATGACTTCAGCTCTGATTTGCGGTTTAAAACTCCATAATGCGGCGTTACATTCGTGCACTGGTGTTGTGCACGGTGTTTGCCGTGTTGTCGGGCTTGTACGTTTACAGTAAGCTGTTTTATTCGGATGTGTCGGTCGGAGCAGCCGGTGCGAGGAGGGTTTTCATCCCACCGAGAGTCCCCGGAGCCAGGCACAAGACTGGGCCCCAAAGTCCACACTGGTATAATAGGTAGGACTGGATTTTCAAGTCTTCCTTGCTTTCTTAGGGTGCAGCTATGGAAAAACAGTTGTATTCCAGACGATAAGTGCGCGTACAAATATAGATATCTAGTTTGTATAACATAGGCAATGTATAGGAATGTGACGCTGACAGATGAACTGTCCCGTACGGAAAATAATACATTTCACATAAAATACACTTCAGCATAGTGATTCATTTAGGCTACTAAACATATTTCGAGTAACGTTAGGCCTATATGTTTGGCTATACTTGCAGATACAGAGTCAGTTGTTACAGGAAGAATCTGTAGCCTATTTCCTATGTCCTAAATATATTTGGAATGAATGTTAGGCCTATCTTTTCTTGGTGAGTTTTTGTATGGTTTCATTTAAAAAAGTCTCTAAACAATCATTTTTATCACTTGTAGAATGATCTCACCATTTGAAGCTGTCACAAAATTGTAACAAATAAAAAATATGCTACATTTATGTGCATATCAACCAGATTCAGATGATTTGAAATGAGATCCAGACTGAACTGGACACAAGTCTGGCTCACTGTGAAGCACTGTATGCTAAGTTACACTTCTCTCATATAGTTCAAATGCATTATTTAAGTCCTGCCAGATTGTTGCATCTCTGATTTTTGCCATTCATCCTCTCATCCTTGGCTAATCCTAGGCTAGTCACTTACCTATAAAAGACATAATGCAACTATCATTTCATTTTGATTTCACATTCATTGTTTGTGTGTGTGTGTGTGTGTGTGTGTGTGTGTGTGTGTGTGTGTGTGTGTCAGGAAGAAACTGCATTTGCAAACACAGCTTTGTTTTCACAGTTGATTGTTCATTTCTCTGTCAAACCTTTGAAGTGTGACCTAGGGTTTGCAGTAGGGGCTTGATGGGAGGAGCAGGGAGCTAATACATTTCAAAGGAGCGCCTGGGGCAACAGTTACTTCATGGATTGTATTTCTAATCCCTAACAAAAATCACTATAATCAATCAGGGCTGTGGTCAAGAGCATCCTAGTCAAGTGCAAGTTACTCCCAAGAACAGATCCAGTTGAGTTTGACTCAAGACCTGGTCCAAAGGGGTTCGAGACCAAGTCAAGACCAGAGCAAAATAGGCAATAAACAATGACTTTCCAAATATAAAAATTGCTCAAGGAGTTTCTTAAGGTTGAACAGAGATGTAGACCTATCTCTAGGATTTCTGGTCTATAAACACTTCAACATCCAACTAATTAATGCATCAAAGTCTGAGGCCCACTACATAGCCTACAGGACTTTCTACAGGTGAAAACCCTTAAATTGTCTGTGGTGCTTGTGAGAAAATAAACCAAACATTAAAAAGTGACCCATTTGATATATAAATATATACAGTATATTTGTAGGTGGGGAGGAAAAAGTCAAGTCAGTATCCAATAGTGGCAGAGACCAAGACAAGTCCGAGTCAAAACAGGCACAAGACTGAGACGAGTCCAAGACGTCAGGAAAGCAAAAGTCTCGAGACTCAAGGCCGAGACCATGCTCAACTTCTACAGCTATGACTATAATATCCTTGTAGAGACTTATAGTGTATCTGTAGTACTTGATAATGTGTTTATAATGACCTTATTTTACTTTATGGCATTTCTCCAGTGGTGTCACAGTAATTCTCCTGTACGGATGTATAGTTTTGCTGTTATATTTAGGGTATATTCGGGTATATTACCCTTCTAGAATCATGTTTATTATAGGGTTATTTTTCATTTTCATAAGGGATGGTGTGAAGATGCTACGTGTATTTGAAGTCTCTCATCTCATCACAGTCATTTAGCACACAAGGAGGTCAGTCATTACAAATAACAATGTAATGAAAACTTCTTTTTAACTAATTTAATTCTTGATTCTTGACTGATGTCAGGGGAACCCAAAGCTTACAGACACACCAGACTATGAAAAGTTTTTTCATCATCATTGATGGCCTAAGCCTGATGAAAGAGCATCCTCTGGTGGCTTGACACGGATCTCTTCTTTCACACAATCCTGATTTTAGCAGAAAGAATGTTGGGAAGTTGTAGAAAAGGCGTACCATGATTTATTCCAACATCTGTCTGTTTCTGTCAGGTACATCATGCGCCAGCGGGGCCAGGTGGAGGGTGGAGGCGGAGGCGGTCGGAGCGGACCTGAGCCTGCCATGCACTTGGCTGTGGTAGCCTGCGGCCAGCGGCTGGAGGAGACTCTCACCATGGTGAAGTCGGCTGTGCTGCTCAGCATCAAACGCCTCTGCCTGCACATCTTCGCTGAAGATCAGCTGCATGCCAGCTTCACCGAAGCTGTGAGTATAACTGTTTAAATATCAGCGGTGTAATTATTCTTAGAACAATAAAACCGCTGGACAGCTTCAGATCCACCATTGTATTACCTATTACCTTTAAAGTAAGATTAACTTTATTGATCCCTGAGGGGAAATTGGCGGCCAATGTGAGGCTGGAACCTGCAACCCTTAAGAAATTAAGAGTCTCATTCTTTACAACTATCGACTGAGCTCACCAGACTGACAGTTCAGCACATTTTTAATTAAGATCCCTGTTCTTTCTCACTCTTTTCCTGTTTGCAGGGTTTCCACAAAGGTCTGTAAAGTATGGGAATGCATGGAATATGAATTTGTAAATTTCCATGTCTTATGGAAAGTATGTAAATGCAATGTGTGGGAAGTATGGAAAAATACAAAAAAAATTGTAGGTTGTTTGGAAAAAGTCTGGAAACTCACCATCACAACACACACATTACTTGAGACAGACTATGCATATGATTAAGGATCAGCAGTATTTTCAGCCTATATATTCGGACGTAACAATTAGTGATAAGTCTGCATTGTTTAAATATTAAGTTCTTGAAAAGCATGTGATTTTCAAATGGGAAATGTGTAGGAACCCTGTATTTGTGTGTTTCGTCCATATCCCATACTGTGTATATCCCTACTAATAGCTAACTGATGTGTCACTATCTTGTGTCCAGTTGGAGTCGTGGCCCGGCTTCATCCGCTCCAGGTTCAACTACACAGTTTACTCCATCAGCTTCCCCAGTGAGAACGCAGCCGAGTGGAAGAAACTCTTCAAACCCTGCGCTTCTCAGAGGCTCTTCCTCCCTGTGAGTTTCTGACAGAGAGAAGAGTCTTTACATCATGAGGAAAATAAATGTCCGACTTCACTATGACATCCTCAGTGATTTAATTATTTTTAAAGTCAACATAAATCAAATCAAGCCGATGCTACGGTTCCTGCAGGTCTGGAAAGTCTGGAAATGTGTGGAAAATGATTTTGTGATTTTGATCATTTCCAGGTCTTGAAAAGTTAAGGAATAGAAAAAAGCCTTCATATATATATATATATATAAAAACTTTTTTTTTTTCAGTCCTATTAATGGAATTACCATATACTTTTAAGTAGCTGTAGACACAATGTAATGTCATATGTTGCAATATTTGTTGCTGTAGAGAATAATCTTCAGCTATAGAATGAAAAGACCTTGTTGACAGTTGCTACTATCAACCGATATCACAAAACACAGACAAAAATGATCAAATTCAGTGAAGGAATCAAGGTCTAGAAAAAATGTTGACATTTACTGTTTAATAATATCTCTGATAAATGATATAAATCTCAATTTGGCAATACAATTGTTGTGCTTTTTTGCCATATATGTCATATATCCAGGAGTAGCAGTTTTCACAGTGAAATATAATGTTTCAAAATCATTGATACAGGATGCGTTACATTTTATTGTCGTGGAAATTCAGTTTTCAAGGCCAATACAGAACGTAATGTGCATCATCCAAAACAGTGGAGGGCATACTTAATCACATTCAACATTAAATACTGATTAAATGACGACTGTCTGCCTGTGTCTCTCTGCCTCTCCAGCTGATCCTGAAGGAAGTGGACTCTGTGGTTTACGTCGACTCGGACATCCTGTTCCTGCAGCCCGTGGACCGGCTGTGGGCGTTCCTGTCTCGGTTTAACTCCTCCCAGCTGGCGGCCGTGGCCCCGGAGCACGAGGAGCCCCGCATCGCCTGGTACAACCGCTTCGCCCGGCACCCCTTCTACGGCCGGACGGGCATCAACTCCGGGGTCATGCTGATGAACATGACCAGGATAAGGAACACGTACTTTAAGGTGGGGGTTGAGAGCGGACGACCCATTTTCCAGGGGAGATTTGTCCAGGTCTTGTTTGGTTTTCTGTAAAACTGAGATACTCTCACTGACCACAAGAGGTTCCCCTTCTGCTACAGTTGTGCTGCTCTGTCAGACGTCTGTTAAATGCTTCTCAGCACTGCAGTATGGATTGTGTTTGGTTTAACAGTTTTAAGGTACTAAACCTCATTTCTATGGTGCCTCAGATTTAGCTGGGAAATGAAGGCTTTGTTGGAGCGCCTAACAAAGCACCTGTACTGCAAAATTAAATAAACTGAATCCACATGCATCATACCATAAATATCTCTTTTTAAAATGTTTTTTCATTCAGGCAGTTGGAAAGCAGAGAGACAAATGAGTGGAAGTTATGGCGGGATTCAGACCTTTTGCAGTGTGAGGCTTCAGAGACATAAACCACTCGACAATCTCTGGTCACTATCATAAATATCTCATCTCTTCTTTGTCTCCTGTGTGTGTGTGTGTGTGTGTGTGTGTGTATGTTTTGACAGAATGACATGACGTCAGTGGGGCTGCGTTGGGAGGAGCTGCTGATGCCTCTATTGCAGAAATATAAACTCAACATCACCTGGGGAGACCAGGATCTTCTCAATATCATCTTCCACCACAACCCAGGTAGGAGTACACACACACACACACGCACACACACACACTGCCATGTAGGGCTGAAACGATTCCTCGAGAAACTCGAGTAACTCGATTACTAAAAATCATCGATGCAAATTCTTTGCCTCGAAGCTTCGTTTAATCCATATAACTATATACACACTCAGTGTTTCGCACGGATGATTATTACTGTTGCACAACGCGCTGGAGAAAGAGAGAGAAAATAGCGAGGGGCGAAGAGAAGAGACAGGCCAGAGAAAACGACAGAAAGTGTCCAAAGTTTCGGATCCAGTGTTGCCAACTTGGCGACTTTGTCGCTAGACTTAGCGACTTTTCAGACCCCCCTGGCGACTTTATTTCTCAAAAGCGACTAGCGACAAATCTGCCGACTTTTTCTGACCCTGGGAAGCAATGTTAATGTGTTGAATCCCAAAGCATTTGGCAATAAATTGGTTCGGCTGATGCCGGTTTTCTCTACTTGCTTGTCTAATCCAGAGAGGTCTGACGGTCACAGCGCTTCCCACACACAGCGTAGCTCCTTCCCTCCGCTGAGAGCAGGGACTGTAGGATAGGGTCCACTTGTAATTGCTACCGGCGTACGCCGAAACTGGCCGGGTGGGCGGAGTCAGCACTTAATATTAAAACGGGATGAGATGAAGGCTAGTAAAGAATGCACGTTAATTATGGCTATATGTAATGGCTAGTTAAGAACGTAAATCAATATGGTGGCTAGTTATGATGTCCCTAAGTTAGCTAAGTTTTGCTGAGGAAAATAACCACAGAAAATAAAATGCTGCAGTCAAATTGTGAAACCCTGAGCTTCATTCATGTTATTATTATGATAGTCACACACACATACACACACACACACACACACCCACACACACACACACACCTACTCCCCTCACAGTGATGCATAAAATACTTAAAAAAATACTTAAAATATTTAGGCCTAGTAATAAATATCAATAATAATTATTATTTCACCTCGTTTTCAGTAAATCACAGTGTCGTATGGACAGCTTCGTGCGGACAGCTTTTCTCTTTTGTATATTTACTATTGCTCTTGAATAAAGCAAAAGTATTTCTTATCCGATTACTCGATTAATCGATGGAATAATCAGTAGAATACTCGATTACTAAAATAATCGATAGCTGCAGCCCTACTGCCATGTAGCCTCCAGTAACAAATTGAACAGGAATGAATTTCCATTGTTAGCCCAAATATTAAAGGAATTCCCTTATAAGCTACAGATTTTCAGTTAAATATTAGACAACAGCTTACCTGTCCACCATACCTGTAACATTATACAGAACACCCATTTTGTAGCATTGATATGTTAACTAAAGTGTGTGTGTGTGTGTGTGTGTGTGTGTGTGTGTGTGCATCCCCATTTCCAGAGCGCCTGCTGGAGTTCCCGTGTCAGTGGAACTACCGTCCGGACCACTGCATCTACGGCAGCAACTGTGCCTCAGCCGAGGAGAACGGCATCTACATCCTGCATGGAAACAGAGGCGTTTACCACGACCACAAACAGCCTGCCTTCAGAGCGGTCTACGACGCCATTCGAAAGGTGGGGGTGCCTCTGTGTGTGTGTGTGTGTGATGCTTGTGTACGTTATTCTGTGTTTCAGTTGGGTGAATTTAGTTCATTTGGGCTTGTGAATCCAAGATCACTGGTTCAAAACTCCAGATGGGCTGGGATTGTCTGGGCAAGGGAAGGGAAAACGTTCTCCATTCCTCTTGAGGGAAAAATCCACCCTAAAACACTTTAATACTATCAAAAAAAACTATTGGCCATGTACCTTGCATTTCTGGGCCCATTTTATTCGGTGGTGCATGTTTCTTACTCCATATAACTAGCCAAAGGTAGTTTTGCCAGCAGTGCAGCTACAATGGAGTTTGTTCCAACTATCTAAAACATCAACAGTAAATGGTGTCAGACGCACAGAAAAGCAAAGAGCAAGAGCTTCTTTGTAGACTCACCATTTTGCACTGACATTCAACAACCATACAGGGAGAAATCCATTGTAGAAGAGGCAGGGAAACCAATATCTCCGCTGACAGCAGCCTCAATAGACCAGAATGCAATGCAGCCACAAGACATGTTCTCTTTTGAGTAAAGGGCACGACTTACTTCTTCTTGACTGGGAAAACTCACTGTCTTGCTCTTACTACACTCTCGCTTATCGCTCTCCCTATTGCTCTCTCCACCAACACGCACTGTATTCAGCAAGTTCAGGCGCATTCTCTGCGGGCTGTCAAAGGGCACTCTGGGAAATGTAGGAAATCACTAACTGAAGTAGAAGTAGATGAGGCAGGGTGAGGGGAAAGTGATGCACCAAAAAAGTAATCGTTGGCATAAGGTCGGAGGGAAAGGTAATTTCCCCCCATGAGGATGTTTATGGGTTGTTTACCGGCAGTCTAATGATATCGACAATAGGAGTGGCATTTACTTAATGAAGCCATCAACGTCCAGGGTCTCATCGCTTTCCTATTAACAAAGCATTGAACATAGATCAGGGCGAAGGCTGATCAATACCTTATCCTTAGCCCTCGGTTAAGACTGTGGGTTTATAGGACAGGATCAATTACGACAGTGTACAGAGACACGCATGTACCTGTATATGCTTGCAGGAGTGAACACACACACACACACCATATGGGCACATTGCATGCATGAAAACACACGGGTGTACAACCTACACACACACACACACACACCCCTACAGCTTTCGTCCAATAGCCTATTTGGTATTGATACTTTTATAGGTGTGTGATTAAGTCTGGGTTGCCAGGAGGATGGAGGAGTATGGATTGATCCTCTGTGTGTTTAATCACACTGGACAGACCGTTTCATCAGTTTCTGCTTGTTCCTCTGCAGCAGAACCTGAGGCTATCGGTATACTGTCACGAGGTGAATCAGTAAGAGGACACGAATGCACACACACCCCGCAACTCAATAAAGAGTAACATCCCCTCTCTTTTTCTGTCTCTGTTCCCAACCTTTTTATTTGTAGAGTGATATGGATACTCGGCTGTCTATCGCCGTGGTTCTCAACCTTTTCGGCTCGTGACCCCTTAAAATGAAGCGATGCCTGCTCACGACCCCCCCCATCCCAGCTGCATATGCAGAGTGGTGAAGAGTTCAAACAAAGAATGATTTTCCCCCTTTCAGGTTGTTTCACTTGATTAATTAGGCCTAGATGCTTAAAACTATTCAGTAAAGAGAAAAAAGAAAGAAAAACAAAAAATAGAGAGAAATCTGAAAAGAAAAAAAAAGACATGATGATAAATTTGTGTCTCTGCACCTGCGTCACCAAGGCTAAATGCTGTAGATTCATTGTAGGCTACTTTTTTATGGCGGTCTATTGAACCCCTGAAGGAGAAGTTTGTCTATGGGCTTTCTCCCCTCCACAGGTCAGAGGTCAGGGCAGCAGCCCTGGATCTGGAAGGGATTCAGTGTCTTGCTCAAGGACACTTAGTTTTCAGTCCAGGCTTTAAAGTTCAAGGGCGGTCTGATCCCTACACAGCCTCTCAGCAATTAAAGCTACAATACGCAGCTTTTTGCCTTGAGGCAGGACATGCATTAGTTAGTCCCGCCCTCCTTCCCTCTCGGTTGGTCAGGTTCATTCCCCCAGCACTTGTCACTCATCTTGATGAGCTGTCTGTCGTTACACGGCATCGGTGAATCCACCACAGGCGTTGAAGATGTTCACCTGTCTTGTCTACCATGCGTTTAGCTTTTCTTACTGCTTTCCGCCATTGTTGTTGTTGCTATGACAGTGCTAGATAGCTACAACTTAGCTCACCCTGGCCACGCCCCTTATGACACACACCCACAGTAAAAGGTACATGCCCAAAAATGTCCCACACATCATTAAAAATCCAATTTCAGGCAAATGGGGAAATACAGGCATGTGCACACAGGGTCAAAGAGAGACACAGGCTGATAATGTACAATATATTTTATTTATTTAGTATTTATTTGGTTATTTTAATGTCAAAAATATTGTATATTGCATATCGTAGCTTCACAGTTACTGTTTTTCAGCTGATAATGTTCTTAATAAACTGGGCACTAAGTATCAGTGGCTGACAGATGGCTGCGCTCTGTATCCTCATACAAAGAAATGGGAATGTAAACACCACTGCTCCTCCCTGTCTGTCTGCCTGTCTGTGTCTCCCTCCTCAAACAGACCGCAGCGGTCTGTCCGTCATAAAGCGTCCCTCCCCTCCCTCCGCTGCAAAAGCTGAGCCCAGGAAGCAGCAGTTAAATTTTACGGCCGATGGTGCGTTTAGGGTTTGAGTCTGCACACGAGCGGCCCCCCATCAGCCACACAAAATCAATACACTGACTGTAAATGCAACTTTATGACCGGCAGGATGTATGTGTGTGTGTGTGTGTGTGTGTGTGTATGTGTGAAAGTATATGCTCATAAAAACGCCATTCTCTTTGTGACCCAATATCAGAGACCCAACCGCAAGCAAATGAGCTGGCATAAAAAATGTTAATTCCCCTTTGATTTCCTCGGAGCATTGTAAAGACTCCTTCATTATTGGGAAGACATGAAAATTCTTCGGTAATCCCTGACTATCACCGGACAGTAAAGCCTGTAGCTGAAAACTGACTCCAGCAACGCAGACTGCTTTATGTTTCGTCCTGGCTGGCCAATCAGATTCAGAGTTCCATCTGAGTTCAGCAAGCTTAGTAGATTTAGTTTACAATTTGAGCAATTCCACTGGGGCAGCGGGGGGGTTAAGTGCCATGCTCAAGGGCTTTTTGAAGGTAATTTGGGATTTCAACCGGTGATTTTCCGGTCTCAAGCCTGCTTCTCCAAGCTTTAGGCTAACATCAACCCCATTTATCAGCTTTCTAAAGAATCAGGAAGAGGTAGGAAAGTATTTAAGGATCTTGTCTTGTCTGGTGCAAATGAATTGTTCTAAAAGTTAAAATTGTCATCAAATGAGGTAAAAATTTTGTTTTTTTATGATATTATTTTTATTAAACATTTGGGACAGAATCACCATGGACATTAACACAGAGCAAATATACAAAATATATTCCACAAGACACTCAGATCTCAGTGACAATGTTATCTAAATCAGCAGTGGTTTATTGCTATCAAGAGAAACATATATACAAACATAATAGACATATGAGACACTAATAATAAGACAGTATTGACAGTCATCTCCCCTTGAGCTCCCCTCTCCCCTCCCCACATTCCTTTCTCGTTAACTGTTAATCCCTTTCCCCTGACCACCCCGTCCCAGGATCTCATTAACCTAAAGTAATGCTTACATTTCAAACAGTAAAAGAATGTAATTGCCCAAAAGAGGCAGGATAACGATTATTGCCTCTATTCTTTTGCCATTAATTAAAGAAGTAAAAAAGATGAGGTGAAAATTTTGATAATAATGAGCTTCCCTTTGTATTTAGTCTGATTGTTGCTGCATATTACAATACGTCATCAGGCTTTGCTTGCTGGAGCTAACACATGAAAAGTATTTATTCTGCCTGCACTCTTACAGTAAGTTTCAGAAGAGAGTAACTCAAGTCCTCCATTGACAAAATGACAAAATGTTTTGGAATTGAACACAAGCTGGCCCCAAATCTAACGCATTAAATTTCATTGTCGTTCCAGTACTCATTCGGAGCAGATCCAGCCAGTTCCCTGTTGGCTCCTCTAGAGGAGGAATTGTTAAAGACGACACACACCTACTGCGGTAAATCCCACGAACTCTTCACCAAGAGGCTGGCACAGAGCCTGGCCAACATCAACAGGAACGCTCCGCACAGACGGTGACAACACTGACTGACAGCAACGGGACGGAGGCGTTGCAGGTTAGGTTCGCGGTTAGAACCTAATCTGCAAGCTGCTCTGGATAAGAGCGTCGTCTAAACGCCTAAAATATAAATATAGCACGGGCCAACTGGTCTTGTAGCAGAGTATTGAACTTCGCAGAGAAGCAGATTTGGTACAGACGTGCAGAAGGCCTTTTCCAGGCGTTGGCTGGAGTCTATCAGACTTAAACATTCACAGTTTACTGACAACTGGGGGATTGTTTTCCAAACCAACATGCCTCTTAGCTCTTCCATGTTACGGTTTTCTCCCTCCACTGCCTTATGTCACTGATAAGAGAAGACTCCTCATGATGCAAAGGATCTGTAAAACTTTGGAAGAGCAGCTCTTGATTTTCCATATTGGAGAATTTATTGAACCTACTGAAACAGAAACCGTGTGAGAACTGCAAAAAAACTCTTCCTACAAAGCCCATTTCAAGAGATGTTCGCACTGGACCACTTTGCCAACCTTCAGTCACCACTCGACTCAAACAAGACGAAAGAAGTCATTTTCAAAGGACATACTGATATCATGTGAATAAGAGAAAATAATATTCTGTGACAACACTATGAAATGATCGAATGTTCAAATCTACAGTTTTTCATGAGTTATTTCTACAGTGACAGAGGCTGAGCATTTGAAGCCTTTACCAAATTACTGTTTGTCATATCTTATGCTCTTTTATCTGTAATAGAGGTTGTACAATTAATAAATATTTTGATAAAAAAATAAGGTAAAGAACAGATTAACAGGGTGATTCACAAGCTGTTCTTGACTGCTGTATAGTTCACATATTCTGGTGCCAAACTCACTGGCAAAAGGTCATGTCAGTCTACACTTTTTGTTGTTTCTGTTTTTCATTTCTTCTTTGTAAGTGAAATTTGTCCATGTTTCCACATGTTGTTTTGCACTGACATCTTTCATGAACATTGCCGAAACAGAAAGAGATTGTATAGACTTCTTTTTAAAGGACGTGTTGTGTCAAACTAGACACACAGATGTGTTGAAGATGACTACTCCTGTTAAGGAGTTAGTTTAGTTTAGTCATGTGATATACAGTATAGCTGTGGGCTCCATCAGCCCACAACCATGCTGAAAAATTGCTATTGAACATTTGAATAAGAACCACTTGTCTAAGCTACAAGTTTCTTTCTTGATGCCAAAGGTTTTTTGTTTGTTTTTGTTTTTGCACTGTTGAATGTATTTGAACGCTGTTGGTTGAAATCAAAATGTTAGCAATGTCTGTGTCTTCATGGCTGTAACACAAGGAAGTCCTTCATGACATTTCCATGTTTACTTTGTTTATTTGTCATTGTAAAAAAAAAAGGAAATTGCAGTACTTTTTTTACATTAAAGGTGATTTTCATCTTTGTAGTGTGTACAGCAGTGTGTGCTGTTTAACCACCAGAGGGCAGCATTTTTTCACATGTACACCAGTGATCAGGAATGAAGCTGAGGCATCTTGCCGGTACTTTATGAAAAACATAGAGTATTTGTTTTAAAGAAGGGAATGAAAACTGTTCTATACAGATAGGAAAAAAATCATGATCTTTGTTTATGTGTTTTAGATTAAAATTGCCATTGTTGTTTTGGCAGCATGTAATTTGAAGAGGACTTTGGGACCGTTGACACACTTCAATGTCCCTCATTAGATGGGCTTGGATCAGCCGAACTCGGACAACATTTCATTTTTGATTTTTATATTTTTACCAATAGAAGGTACCTTTGTTAATGTATTCCACGAGGATCTAACTTGAGGGAGATTGATGCCATGTTTCTATTGCCTCTTTGGACAGATCAATGGACCGGCCAATAATCTATGACCAGGCCACCTGAGCTGCTACACCATTTCTGCCTCTTCTCTGAAGTGCTCATAAAGTGTAAGTGATGGACCAATAATGCAGCCGTATAGGTGCCTGTCTGTGGCACTGCATGGCATTGACTATGGGGAATGGGTTTATGCTTATTCCCATTAGGTGGGGGATACAACCGTCCATTTATGGCTCCGGAGGTAGTTTGATTCATCGCACCAGAAATATCCTTCATTCATCACTATATATCCGTATGAGAGCTTATCAATTACCTTTATTGACCCGTTTGCTTAAATGCAACATGTAGCAGGCCGCGTCCCGAGGGAGAGGAAGACAATGGGTTGAATTGAGCACCATGTTGAAAAATTCAATATCGGCCGTCCTCCAAGGTTTCATTTTCCCGAAACTACAAGTTTTATATCCCAATAAATAACTCTGATTTTATTTCTTTTGTGCCATCACGGCTTGGAGAAGAACTATTTCAAATAAATACGTGACCTGCGGCGATCAGAGCGGGTCAGTGCTACAGTGGAAGATGAGGAAAAAATGAGGACATCACACAGTAATCCAGTGTATATAGGCTGTGTGTGTGTGTGTGTGGCAGAGAGATGGACAAAGACTGTAGAGAGAGACAAAGAAACACACAGTGAAAGAGAGATTTTGTTGTCATCGTCTGTGCCTGGAATTGTTTGCCTGAAATATTATTTTCTTGTGGTTGGATACAAGGTTACAAACCTTTCCAATGTAGCCTTGGATTCATTCCAGGGAAGGTTGGCTATTTTTTTTTTTCTATTTTCACAGAAAGAAATGCTGAAGAGGAGAGATGAGTGGATAGTTGGAGGAGTACTGACCGAGAAAATACTGATGGAGAGAGACCATGAGAGTGTGTTAGTGATGAAAGAAAAGAACAAGGGTGTGATAGCCAATATAGCAATTAGGGCACTTTGTAGCTTCAGTGCTCTATCTTTTGGATATTGCTTTCCAGAAAACAGAGTTGGAGGGATCTCAGAATGATATAATCAAAAGAAAAAAGACAGATACCTCAGAGAAACAGACATGTTCTAGTAACGTATGCCGTTTGGTGGAAGCTTTCATCATGCGTTACTGTCAGTGATGTAGCAAAAAATAAAAAGGTGGGTCAATTATACCCATTGAGTTACACAAGACTGTATCTTTTACCAAATCAAATGGAGGAACTCTTTCTCTTTCGTACTGGATGCCATGAGGATAAACAGACGGAGAGTAGACAAATAGAAAGCACAGGGACCCAGGGAGGTGAAGGAGTGGATTACAGGCAATCTATCTTTCATATAACAGCTGGTCAAGGGGTTTCTTTTGCTTTTAATCCATCAGCATATTATATACTTCCCATAATGACACTGGGGCACTAAATATAAAAGGATATGGGTTGTAGACTGGGATGAAATTAAAGTGATGTTGAACTACCTTGGGTTGTGTAGTTTCCTGGCCATGAACGCAAACACAGCAGATTCTGACAATATAAAAAAAACTTTAAGTGAATTGCTTTCTTTATGTTTGTTAAACCTTTCAGTTTGAACAAGTATAAAATCCAGTCAGAGGAAACTTATGCAGATGGAACAAAGAAAATAATATGTTTATCAATAATTGTAAATAGGAGAAAAAAGGTGGGAGACAGGACTTAAACAAAGCAGATTCTGCCAATATACAAATATTTGCCTATTTACAATTATTGGTAAACATACTATTTTCTTCGTTCCATAATAAGGAATGCAGGCAGGGGTTCAGCGACCTGCTCAAGGACACTCCTACAGAATACATGGCTGTTTATGGACACATTGTCTGTTGCAAGGATCAAACCAGTTACAGGACAGCCTCTCTAACCAATAGACTGTCTTTCTACCCAATGTGCTGCAGCAGCTGCCTGCTGGTTAACATTGGTTTGTTTCTTGCTGCTATGACAGGATAATTAATTTCAGCATAGACCGGCTGCTATCTGTTTCAATATGGGTTCTTTGAGCTGTGGCTATGTTTATTTATAGTAATTTACAGTGAGTGTATGCTTTGATCTAAGGTAGAGGTTCCTCCGCTTAATGTGACTTGTCGTATAGACGGACAAGACGGCATCTACTGTAATTGTGACATACGTACACACACACACACACACACACATATACTCGCTCTTATTCCACATACAACTTATGCTTCGCGGAATTGAGCATGTGTGTCATACAGCAGTCCTAGATCACACGGCAGGGGGTAATTTACATGTTGTAATAGGAACTACATATCACCGCTGTAGGAGATTAGAGAGAGAGGCATACGGGCCCGAGTGTTCCCCCGCAAACCGACTGTCATGTTCTGCGGTTCTTATTTACATGTGTACGACTGCAGGGCAGGTTTGATGCCCAGCGAGATGGAATATGACTTCTTCTTAGCTCACACACTGACATTGAAGAGATAGAGAGAGAGAGAGAGAGAGAGAGAGAGAGAGAGAGAGAGAGAGAGATGGGTATGCCACCAGATTGCTTTATTTACTTCACAGCTCATTTTCTGTGTGTGTTTGTCAGATTTGATGCTTCCCGTGCCACAAAGCGGAGCCAGAGAACATCTGTCCGTCCGGCTCTGACTGCCTCCGAGCGAGCCAGCTCCCAGGAATCTTCCACCGCCGTCAGGCTTTCTGCCCAAATGTGGCCCTCGTCCTTCTTTCTGTCCTCCATCCCTCCTTCCAGCAGTGATTACTTTGTCTGCATGTTCCTTTCTTCCTTCCTTCCTTCCTTTGGTCCTTCAGTCATCCTTTCCTGTCTCTCTCCCTCCCTTCCCTTCTTTCATTTATACATCCTTTCATTTCACCCTCCCTTCCTCTGTCCTTCCTTGCTTTCTTCCTTCCTTTGGTCCTTCCTCCATTCATTCATCCTTTCCTTTCTTTCTCTCTCCCCTCCTTCCTTCCCTTCTTTCATTTATACATCCTGTCATTCCTTCCTCCCTTCCTCTGTCCATCCTTCCTTCATTCTTTCCTTCCTTCCTTCCTCCCTCCCTCCCTTCCTTCCTTTCTCCCTCCCTTCCTCCCTTCTTTCATTTATACATCCTTTCATTTCACCCTCCCTTCCTCTGTCCTTCCTTCAATCCTTCCTCTATTCATTCATCATTTCCTTTCTCCCTCTCTCCCTTCCTTCCCTTCTTTCATTTATACATCCTTTCATTTCACCCTCCCTTCCTCTGTTCTTTGGTCCTTCTTTTGGTTCTTCCTCGATTCATTCATCCTTTCCTTTCTTTCTCTCTCCCCTCCTTCCTTCCCTTCTTTCATTTATACATCCTGTCATTCCTTCCTCCCTTCCTCTGTCCATCCTTCCTTCCTTCCTTCTTTCCTTCCTTCCTTCCTTCCTCCCTCCCTCCCTTCCTTCCTTTCTCCCTCCCTTCCTCCCTTCTTTCATTTATGCATCCTTTCATTTCACCCTCCCTTCCTCTGTCCTTCCTTCAATCCTTCCTCTATTCATTCATCATTTCCTTTCTCCCTCTCTCCCTTCCTTCCCTTCTTTCATTTATACATCCTTTAATTTCACCCTCCCTTCCTCTGTTCTTCAGTCCTTCCTTATTTTGGTTCTTCCTCGATTCATTCATCCTTTCCTTTCTTTCTCTCTCCCCTCCTTCCTTCCCTTCTTTCATTTATACATCCGGTCATTCCTTCCTCCCTTCATCTGCCCATCCTTCCTTCCTTCCTTCTTTCCTTCCTTCCTTCCTTCCTTCCTCCCTCCCTCCCTTCCTTCCTTTCTCCCTCCCTTCCTCCCTTCTTTCATTTATACATCCTTTCATTTCACCCTCCCTTCCTCTGTCCTTCCTTCCTTCAATCCTTCCTCCATTCATCATTTCCTTTCCCCCTCTCTCCCTTCCTTCCTTCCCTTCTTTCATTTATACATCCTTTAATTTCACCCTCCCTTCCTCTGTTCTTCAGTCCTTCCTTCTTTTGGTTCTTCCTCGATTCATTCATCCTTTCCTTTCTTTCTCTCTCCCCTCCTTCCTTCCCTTCTTTCATTTATACATCCGGTCATTCCTTCCTCCCTTCATCTGCCCATCCTTCCTTCCTTCCTTATTTCCTTCCTTCCTTCCTTCCTTCCTCCCTTCCTCCCTTCTTTCATTTATGCATCCTTTCATTTCACCCTCCCTTCCTCTGTCCTTCCTTCAATCCTTCCTCTATTCATTCATCATTTCCTTTCTCCCTCTCTCCCTTCCTTCCTTCCCTTCTTTCATTTATACATCCTTTAATTTCACCCTCCCTTCCTCTGTTCTTCAGTCCTTCCTTATTTTGGTTCTTCCTCGATTCATTCATCCTTTCCTTTCTTTCTCTCTCCCCTCCTTCCTTCCCTTCTTTCATTTATACATCCTGTCATTCCTTCCTCCCTTCCTCTGTCCATCCTTCCTTCCTTCCTTCTTTCCTTCCTTCCTTCCTCCCTCCCTTCCTTCCTTCCTTTCTTCCTTCCCTCCTCTCTGAATTCCAATCTTGTCACATTATTTCTCAAAGACCCCATCTTTGAAATCCACCTCAGAGCTTGACCCAGTTTCTCATGGCTGATGTGCATTTCTGTTTTTTTCTGCGCCCATCAGAGGGCACACACACTTCCAACGACAAGCCACGCTTCGAATACAAAAACACCCAATGTGCTCATCAAACGTGCTCATATTTCTCTGGCATTCAAGAAAAAGCACGTGAACATTTTCAAAGACAGAAGTTCTTCCTTAAAAAAAAACATTTAAAGAGCACCGGTGAGTCCGTTCTTAGAAAGGATGAATATGAGCTCGTTGCCTTTGTACAAGACCGCAGGCGCACATAAACAAGAACGGTACCGCTTCACCAGAATATATAAGACAAAAGTATCCAAGGACAATAACAGGACATAGTTATTGGGCCTCATGCAAGAACATTTTCGTATTCTTATCTTAAATTTCTCGTACTTTTTTCGTGAGGTGGACTCGTACGAGTGTGCCACGTCAGATTCACCAAACGCTCGTATCTTCAGAAAACTGTCGTAAATGACCTGCGTAAACATGATGAATGGCACCTGTTCTAAATGAACGCGCGTTCACGAGAATTGTGAATTTGCATAATTGACGCCCCAATAATGCCATATAAGGTTAGGCGTCCGGCCCATATGTCGGGAAGCTTCACTCATAAAACTGACAGGAAGACTAAGGAGAAGTCTACCAGCTCTGAGATTAAAGTCCTACTATCAGAAATAAGTCACCCCTATAATATTTAATATAATTCAATAGTGGAATCAAAGGCCCTGCTAAAGCCAAGGAATGGGAAAAAATAACTTATGCTGTTAATGCAGTGTTGTCTGAGCGTTCCCTTATGAAAAACAACTATAGTATTCTATACATTTTAGATGAATACTAAATAAATATCACAACAAAGCTATAATTCCCTATAGGAATATTATAGTGATACCCACATTAACGTTATCAACTGGAGTAAAATAGCCTAGAAATCAGATTTATCTCCCTCTATAATGTATTTCCCCCAATGCAATCTAACCTTGCCTTTGTCCCACATGGATACTTGGTTGATTGTACGTGACTCATACGACAGGTCTGGACCACTCGTACATTTTGTTCGTACCTAAGAGAAAATTCTAAATACGAGAAAATTGGTGAATGCGGCAAGTTCTCTTAAATCGCTCGTACGAGTGATTTAAAAACGAATCTGTTCGTACGAGTGGTTCTTGCATGAGGCCCATGTCTTTTCAATCACGTTAGGTTGTTGAGTTGCTGCTGGCTAGGTCCCAGCAAAATGGGACTTTCAATGGATTTTTTTGAAGTGGTTTTGAGGAGCTGCATTTGCGAATATGAAAGCTAGCAACTGTGTCAAAAGCTTGCAACTCCACAATTCCCATTTCAGTCCACAGAGATTTAATCAGCAGTGTTTCAACGTTGTTTCTCTACACTGATGTGATATAAGGTAGCAGGCGGCAGCAAACGCAGCATTGCATAGGCCGATTCTGAATGCAAACATAATCAAAACACATTTTCTGCAGAGAAAAGTTGGAAACGGGGAACTATATTCTGTTACACACACATAGGAACACAAAGGCGTGCACATTTGCATACCCACACACAGACACACTCAGTCACACAGAGGTATACACATTCACATAGGCAATGCATGCACACACACACGCACACACACACATGCACCGTCCGCTCCCGTCTCTGTATAGGTCCCATATGAAACTCAAAGCAGCAGCAGAGGGGCGCAGAGATAGAGGCGCTGACATCAGAAATGAGAGTGACCCCGTTGCTTTTATATCCCAATGTTCCCTGACCCTCCTCCTCTTTCCCCCGCCGCGTCCGCATCGCACAACAATACATTTCCCATTACCGCTCCCCCCCCTTCACTCCCTCCCTCTATCACAGCTCCACAATATTTACCCCCAAAGTGATCTGCTTCAGGAGAAAAAAACAACTTTGGTGTGTGCTTGTGTGTGTGTGGTCGTGCATATGGGCATACATCCAAACGTGAGAGTCAGTGTATGTGTATGTGTATGAAGGTGTGAGTACGTGTGTGCAAGCGTGTGTGGTGTGAAGTGTATAGCTTAAAAGTCCTTATCTTTCCCTTTCTCCTCTCCTCGCTCCTTCTCTTTCTATCCCTCTCTCTCTCTCTCTCTCTCCCTCTCTCTCTCTCCCCTGTGAGCTTTTCAATTAGGTAATTACAGTGGCAGTGAATAGAGCCTGCCTGGACACTGGCGCCCTATTGTAGAAGCACCTGTCCCCCCATAGACAGCAATTACCTGCTAGGCTGGAGGGGGGTTGCGGGCCATTGTCTGTGTGTGTGTATATACTAGTGTGAGTGTGTGTGTGTGAGTGTGTCTGTATGCGCGTGGACACAAACGTGTGTGCGTGCATGTTGCTGACCAGCCTGTGTATGTATGTGTGTGTCTAAGCGTGTGCGTGTGCGTGTGTGTGTGTGCACCCATATCATAAAGGGTCCATTGTGTGTGTGTCACCAAAGCATTCACCAGCGCTGGCTCTGAATCAATAGATGTGTGGTCTGGGATAAAAAAAAAAAGAAAAGAGGTGCCAGTAGTAACAGAGCAACCTAGTGTGTATGTGGGCTTTACGCTGCGAACAAACTTATATTGCTGCAGACTCCAGTAGGGGGACAAAATAATGGAAACACCTAAAAATATATGAATATCAAGTATCTAATAAGGAGCAGGGCCGCCCTTTGCCTTCAAAACAGCTTCGGTCCTCCTTGTAATGCTGTCACACGAGTCTTAAACTGTGTGTAGTGGGATATTGGATCATTCTTCAAAGAAGGAAAGTCTCCAGTTTGATGAAGGATGAAGGAGTTGGGAATCAACCTCACATCTCAGCTCCACAACTTCCCATAAAGGTTCAATGATGTTTGGATCTGGTGATTCAGGGGGATATGGATTTGACTTCACTCTTGAATTTGTTTGGCAGTGTGTATGGTTGAATTGTCATCTTAATATGGGAACATCATAAGGGAACAGTGTTTGTGAACCTGGTCCTGTAAAATGGCCTCATATTACTTAGCCGTTACACGACTTTGTAGAACAACGGCGACTGTCAGAGCTCTTTTACAGCTGACACATACTGCTAATTGGCATCCAGCTTAGTATGATTCACCTGTGTAGCTTTGAAATTATGACTTTGTTACTTCAAAGTCAAAGTCATTTTTCACAGGGTGTTTCTGTTATTTTGTCCTCTCCTTCTGTAGGTGGAGAGTTCAGTTTAGATTAGGTTTATTTGCACAGGAATGAAAGTAGATCACCAAAATTACCCCAAAAAAAGATACAGTAGATCACCAAAATTACAAGCAACCAATAGCAAGGAGTGCAACAGCACAACGCCTTGAGAATATATGTAACAAATAATCTGGTATCCTCGAATAATCATATTGTATGATAACTGCCAGAGAAAGAAGTAATAGGAGCTTAGGAGAAAAGTTCTATTATTTTTTAATTTTTTTACAAGCTACAGTAGTTGTAGTCTCTTGTGAAGTAGAATCTGGTAGATAATTACACAATGGTTAGATTTAACTTACATGTTGAATAAATACTGATTTTCTGTCAGAAATATAAAAACTGTAGAGCGCATAACATTCCCAACTACTTGTTGTTCATTCAGGCAGCAGTGGTGCACATTTCAATCTCTATGTCTTGTATTGAGTGTGTATTTGGTTAAATAACGCCCCCGTGGATCTTACAGCGGTGGCTTGCTCTGGCAGCTCCCTGGTGTGTTAATTTACGCCTGGGTCCATTTTATAGTGAGCTCCTATTGATCTGCTTGGACACACATGTAAGGGTCTAAAGCTCTGTTAAGACAAGGCAAATGTCTGCTGCAAACAGATGGGGGGTAGGGTTTGTGTGTGTGTGTGTGTGTGTGTGTGTGTGTGTGTGTGTGCGCGTCTGCGTGTGTGTGTTTCACACCATATAATTCTCGAACCTCTCAAGGTGGCAAAACACGTCAATAACACCCTTTCACGTCTGTTCCCATGACGATAAGCATCTTCTCTGTTAATTAAAGCCCTTTACTTCCTGGTTATGGCTTGTGATGGACAGGTTAAAATGTGAACATCACCATTAGGCTTAGCACACAAACACACACACACACACACACACACAAACAAATACCACTATTTAATAATGTGACATACTAAATGTAAGACACTGAATGCTCCATTGTCCCTCAGTCTGTTTACAGCTCTATTATTTTCTCAAGCCGGGCAAAAGCAGTGAGGCATGAAGTTGATTTGCTTGTGCATACATTCTATCACCGACCGCTGTGCCTCCTAAATGATGTCAATGACTAAAATGCATACCAACTAATGGTTTGGTAGCTTGGCGCAGCTCCAAGTCGCTGCAATCAAATGCATTCAGAGAGCATATCAATGTTTATCAGGATTCACGCATTTGATGTTCCGGGTGGAGGATGTGAGAGAGGATATGAGGCTGATGGTTGTGATTAATCACTGATAGCGTCACACAGGACTAACGAGGGTCTCTTAATGACAGGACGCAGAGAAAGGCACATAATTGGGAAAACACGTGATTATCTACCTCAAAGATGGATTCATACCGTCTGGAGAGACACATGTTGCTCTGGAAAGGAGGGAGGGAGAGAGTGAGAGAGAGAGGGGAAGTGAAGCACAAAGTCGATATCAAAGCACGGGGCAAGGTAGCCACGTGGTTACAGACACTATCCAGCGACAGAGAAGTCACAGGTTCGATTCCTGCAACTGCTAATGTGCCCATCAACAGTCATGCCTCCTGTTGAATGTAACGACTGAAACAAGAAATGAGCAAGATAACTTTAAAGCATAACTCCAGCCATTTTCAACCTGGACCCTGTTTTCCCATCTTCTTCCATCATAATGATTGATTCTAACCAAACTCCTGTCCATTTTCAATGTTTGGCCCTGTCTGGGTATGAAACTCTCCAATACAGTCCTATTGGGCCAATACATGCTTCAAAACTCAACCCCAAAGCATGTTTTTTCCAACATATTGACGCTCACTCTGTAATGAGACATGCAAATAGTCTTCAGTTTATCCATGATCTGACATCTTTCACTTTTTATTACTTTTTTTATTACTTTTTATTACTACTTGGTGCACACAGGCAGGCAGCTGCAGCCGGCCGGCAGAGTAAACATGAAGGTGCTAAAGCAGCGGCCAAGGTAGCGTCAAAACTGTACTGAGAGAGGCATGACTTGAATTTTCCATTTAATCTTTTTACCATGTCTCATCACAGAGAGAGCAATCAATGTGTTGAAAAAGACGTGCTTTGGGTGCTTTGAGGTGAGATTTTGAGTTTCCATTGGCTCTATAGGACTGTACTGGAGAGCTGTGCAGCCAGGCAAGCAAGATGTAAGCAGCTCTGTAATGCTCTATAGCAATTGACGAGATTTTGGTCAGAGTTGGTCAGTATGACGGAAAGAGGTGGGAAAATAGGTTCCAGGTCGAAGAAAGTTAGCTTCAAATAATATTCAAATATCACAAATATGATATCACAGTTGAGCTTCCTAAGTATCCACCAAAATATGAATTCCAAAAAGTTAACTGTTCTAAAACACAGCTCAAAAACAGGTTATCTGGCTGATCAGACCAATATCTCAGGAATTTTGCAGGTGCGGTCAGGTCACGCTTGATTGACAGCTGCCTGCCCAGAGCTCCTGGCTGTGTCACACAAACAGTCTCACATTTCTACTAACAACAAGACCAAAGACATGGTGCAACAGTTCAGCCTTATCTTTATGAACTTAGAGATTCAGATTTTCTAAATACTGAGGCAGAAAGGTCCGCAGCCACCGGCAACTTCGCAGCCTCGTTCTGGTCAGATAGTTACTAAACGGTGAGTTACACAATACATACTGTGAGCCATATTATTCATTGATAGAATTAGTTAGCATACACAGTAAATTATTATCCGTAGGAGACTGCTGACGATTACTCTCTCCCTGTTTATCGCCACCTATTTCATAGCCGGTACCAGGAAAGCAGATAGGTCCATTTCAAAATTGGAATGTAATTGAATTCTCATACTTTTTAGGTGCTTTTTGTATGCACATAAGACCACAAATTACCTATTTACAAGGCAGTCACGGAATTACCTCTCCATGGGCTTTAATCTTTCTCTCTTGAGACTCCAGAAATGTCTCTTTTTCTGAGTCACGAACCAGCAGCGAGGAACCAGTCTGCGGATCCTCCTGCTGAGGTGAACAGATTAAGGACACTCCAGCTACTCAGACAGGCCTCACTTTGATCTGGGAATTCGCCGAGTCCTCAGCGCTGACAGCTTATGTAAGCAGCAGAACTCAGCCCGTCTCTCAGATCACCGCCGCTTTGGGGGAAACAAACGCCTCACACTTTTGAAAGAAGACAGTAGAGACACTCGGGGAGAAAAAGAGGGGTAAAAAAAAAAAAAAAAAGGGAAAGAGAAAGAGAAAGACAGTGACAGATGGAAAAAAACATAAAACAGGCTGTTCTGAAAGGGGTATGTCTCAATTGAAGCAGAGTGGCGGACAGAGCCGGGGGATATCAGACATAACACCGCAGTCCCACTGCAGTCAAGGTCACGACGTGCTGGCTCCCAAATCTCTCTCTCTCTGTTTCTGCTGCGAGGGCCGGGGGAAATGGAAATGAAATCAGCACCCCGAATACTCTAGCCGGCCAATGGAACGGTCCCACACTCTCATTCATTAGGAGGCTAATGAGTCAAATTGTGAAATTAATTCAACATCCAGTGGAACAATTCCATATAAGTGGGAGTTGGCCTGACTAAACGCAGGAGGGAGGGAGGGAGGGATGGGCCGCACTCAGCCATCGACCTAATGTTCTCCAAAGTCAAGATGAATGGAAACCCGCTTCGCCATTGAACTCCATTTCTCCCGTACCAATCATGGATATGGGCTGTTGCTTTTTTCATGACCTGATTCAATTTATAGTTTAATTAACATTTTGGTGCCAGAAAGACACTCTCGTGTCTTCAATAGCACAGCTGGCCCGAGATGCATTTATGGATACGGTGGATTTGAAAATGGAAAAGCACTATGATTTTGACGTAGAGATTATTATATTATTTGACTGAGCCAGACATGGACTCACACTCGACAGCTGGTAAAATACTTACTTACTCCCACTGTACTGTACTGAAAAAAAAAATCCCTCCATTCCCTTTATCACAGGGGAGCAATAAAAACAGATGGCAACTAAAATGATCCATGTATGCAGCATGATGACGATTCCTAATCATAATTTACCCCGAGCTCATCACAGTAATGTTGTGTTTGCAAAGTGCTTAATTCCTTTTTGATTCAGTGCCATCGTAAAAAGATACACTCTTTGTCGAAGTGAACACTATTTCAGTTGTCAGACTGGCTACAGGCTTACTGTCAGCATAATATTGGCCAATGGTGATTAAAGCTTTCAATTTTGGTCATTGGTGATTCAGGCTCTCAATATTGGCCATTGGTGATTAAGCTGTCACTGTAGGGCAAGGTCATTTCCACTTCCTGGTTACAGCGCAGGCTGCTTCTCATTGGTTGATGTGAGTGTTTTCAATAGCTCACGGGAATTAATCTAGGGAATGAAAGAAACAAAATTAGCCAATTTATCATTATCATTAAATATCTCAATACACTGAAAGTACAAAATATTAGGTACTGATATTGAGTTGCAGCCGCTTTTGCACAATCCACATTTCAGTTGTGTCAAAGTTTAAAAATCCTTCTCTAACTCCTCTGCCTCTCTTTGTCTACATCTCCCCGTTTGTGACTGGTCTAGATTTAATAAAGTAAATCAATAAAGGATACTGTCTTTCACCTGGATTCACCTCATCAGTGTACTTCATGAAAGTAATTAAGTTCCCCTGATATTTTCTACATTCACTATGTAGAATCCACTGTTATTTCAGTATTATAGTTTTGGCAACCAAGGAGTTTGCTGTCAAAGTGACATAATTTGTAATCATTTAGTGGTATCAAGCATTTTGTCAAGTGTCACTTTTTTCTTTTTCTTTTTTTTATTGCCGATGTTTCATTTTTTAACAGCACTTTGACTTTATTATTCTGACACTTCTACTTGTGCCAAATGAAACAGTGCTATAGAAATGTGATGATCACAGATCTCCATACAACACATATAAACACAATATAATGTACAACACAGACAAGTTAATCACTGTTACCATTCACACTGCATGTAACTGTATTGTAATTGTTTCAGTCAGTGCTTTGGAAACTCATAGGCCTTCATCTCCATGCAATACATATAAAGATCACAGAACGGTAATGTACAGCACTGATCAGTGATCTGCGTCCGCTTCAAGCTCATTGAGGACAGATATAGATTGTTCAGATTTACTACACTGCAGAGGAATAATTACATCTTCTAATTGCACCAAGTCTGAGCTCTCATGGGAGCAACACTGCTCCAAAACAAAGAGAGATTAATAATGAAATGATGAGACATGACCTATCAGAGGATAATGCACTGGGAGGGGAAGCTATGATTCAAAGATCTGGACAAGCTAGGACTTAATCACTTTATTTTTTATCTGATTGGAAGTTGAATCCATGAATCTCAATTAGCATTAGGATCTTTTTTTGCAGTTCTGCGGAGTCCATTTCCATGATTGGACCCGGACTGCTTGTCAGCTGGAGTCAATGGAGACATTTTGAAAACCGCTAATTAAAGAGTTTCACTCGGTCCACCATTTTGAAATGATATGAAACATGAAGTATAGGATTAAGTATAGGACAAAATTATAATATTTTACATGACACATCAGCTGTACTTTTGAAATGTTCAGAATCAGAATCAGAATCAGAAATACTTTATTGATCCCTGAGGGGAAATTGGGTAAATGTTGAGCAATGAACGTCATTTCCCATAATTGATATATTGCATTTTGGAATGAGATTCACCCTTCTTGTTATGCATAAAGCAGCAGAAGAGGCTACTGACTGAATTGATAGTAAATCATCCATTCTTTTTCCACAGCCCTTCACCCCTACTGTTGAAGACAAGTCTTGTGTTTTTAGCTGCTGTTGCCATTTTGTCTTTTAATTAATGATTTCCTATCTTGGCTGCTTTGTCTCTGGCCCTTTGTTTTCTCCATGCTAGCTGCTGTGTACTGTATCCTGCCGTCTTTGTCCACGTTAATTATGGCTGAATAGGAGACAATGGGCCTTATAATTGATAGGCCCTTCTTTCTGCTTCCACCCTCTCTATCTTTATCATTCCTCGCCACAGGTTCTCAAAATGGCCGCCTTTGTACCTGCTGCTACCTCCCTGCCTCAATTATTTACCAAACCAAACGGTCGTCCTGGTTACCCGCAGATAAGCGGCTAGGCTAATTCAGTTAGCTTGTTATCTCATCAGTAGCGAGGTAAAATGAAAGACGCTGGGAAATCACCTAATTAGCCACTTTGATGTATTGTCCCTTTGTAAGTGTATGATCAGCAAAAAGATTAGCCTGCTTACTTTGCCATAGAAAAGCAGGATTGAAAATATGCTTTTGATTTTTTTTTTGCTGTATTTTTCTAATCTTTTTTGGAATATTCAAATTCTGATCTCCCATTTTTCTCTCTCCAGGCGCACAGAAATTCAGGGGCTTTTGCCACAGAACCTCTTTAGCATTACCTGAGGTAATTTAGCAGGAATGCTAATCTGTGATTCAGTTTGATAATGTGTGTATAAAATATTCACGCTGCTCTCCCTCTCTCTCTCACCGTTCGTTCTCGCATCCCACGGTAAGCTGTGAGCGCGCTCTTTGTGGCAGCATGTGTCTGATATTGGCAGAGGCACACAGGGAGATGTGTGGCTGACATGGGGGAATCGTTCAGATGAGTATTCTACTTGACAGTTGTTCACTGCCATCCGATGCCTCTCACCTGAGGCACAGGCACTGACGTCCTTCAAAACCATCTGCCTGTCTTTCACTGCTAATTGATTTGTCCTTGGATGGAGGTGTCTGAGAATGCTGCGGGGAGAATATCTATTTTGACAGATGCTCTGCATGAGAATGTGTACAATACACAGAAAAGGGCGGGGCCTTGTCTCGAAGACGCTTTTGGCGCCTTGAGGTGAATTAATCGTCTTTGTGATGCGTTGAGTTGTTTAAACAAAGCGGCAGGGAGCTTAATGGCGAGGCGTTCCAGGAATTTTACAGCAGCAATTTAGTTTGTTTTCCCTGTGCTTCAAAGTACATTAAACTCTCTCTCTCTCTCTCTCTCTCTCTCTCTCTCTCTCTCTCTCTCTCTCTCTCTCTCTCTCTCTCTCTCTCTCTCTCTCTCTCTCTCTCTCTCTCTCTCTCTCTCTCTCTCTCTCTCTCTCTCTCTCTCTCTCTCTCTCTCTCTCTCTCTCTCTCTCTCTCTCGCCCTCTGGTAGCCCCTTAACTAAGCCAGCAATTTTCAGTCTTGAGGGATTCAACCCAACATGCAGCAAAACACTATCACAGGAGGGGTGCGCCTCTCTGCCTCCTTGATTCAGCTTCGGAAACAGTTAGTTTTCCCATATCATCAATAGTCAAAGCCCTGAAATCCAAAACTCACGTTTTTGTGACACAATAGCATTAGAAAAGTCCACCCTTTCTCTTTTTTTCCCCACAGTGAGACCATGAAAGCAATAATTAATTCAAGAAGTGAGGAATTATTCTAAAAGAAATGGCTGCAAGCCAGAAGTCTACCATGATAGCCTTTAGTTTGAGTTCAATGTTCACAAGGGATTGCTCCAGAACTGAATTTCTCTCTTTTTTTCTGCATAATCGCACAGCAACTCCCCCCTTCCCCACCCCAACCCCCAACTAGCCAAAGATTGTCTGGAAGAAATGTAGGTTATCATTGGCAAGATGTGCACTTAACAAGAAACTTTATAGGCTAAGTCAGACACTGCTGAAGGATATGCAGAAGTAGATGGCTGTGATCTTCACAGATCTTCTCTGAAGGGATTTCAGTGAGAGGAAATGTGCAGAGTTGTTCAGTTGTTCATCTCTTAGCAGGCCAGAGCGCAGTTTCAGAATAAACCACAATCCCTGATCCATCATTGTCAAGACACATCTGCAAAAATACTGAGGGCATCAAATATTTATAGGCGTTGGATTCATCGTACTACAGTCCAGTGTAACGGAAAATACTTTTAACAAGCATCAAGTGCAGCTATTTGGGGTGACACTTGAAGAGACTTACTTCAAATATCAGATGTAATTTGATATTAAACACCAAAAGCAGGCGCAGCTGTAGCATGCTGCCCTTCTAATTATCATGTATGTAAGACTTTCTGTCCTCTCTCCCCTCTCTTCCCACAATGTGGGAGTAAGTGGAGACTTATCCTACTCACCAATAATTGGCCCGGGTGTGAGGTGGGGGATCTATTCCCTGGTGCTTCTATTGAACAATGAGAGCAGCTAATGTATTGGTGTCAGAAAAGGTCAAATGCCTACACTGGCATTAAAATGTAATTAAGCCTTTTCCTCCCCAACATAGAGTAGTAATAGAGAAGCAACACAAACATGTAGTGAATATTATTTTAGCAACAGCAGTAGTTTAAACCTTTTACTTATATTTTTTAAGTATCCTATATAAGACTTGAGAATGTAGGTTTCCTTTCTACATTTGAATTTTACATTTCAGTCATTTAGTTGATGCTCTTATGCAGAGTGACTTAAAATGAGTGAGCAGGTTGGGGCTCAGTGTTATCCTCAATAGCAATTTGACAGGACACATTGGCTGTTGTAGGGATTAAAGATGAGACATTTCAGATACAGGATGATCTCTCTAATCTAGGTCGCCCTGCTTCTCCATTTCTCTGATACTGTAGCTTGTTGGAGAGAAAACAAAACAAAACGCCACATAATCATCATATGAACACAAAGCCAACAACACAAAAACATTCTTGGACACCAGCATGTTGATATTGCAAATCTGGCCTCAGAAATAATAGCCGTCGCACAGCAGCATCCCTTGTTGGCAGCAAGGTCTACATAGAAATACAGCAACTGTCCCTTGGCCATTTGGAGGTGAGGCACGGCAATAGAGGTGTTTTTTAAAAAAATGCAGGTTTAATTATTTGATCGTACCTGTGATCGCATCCCTGCTAACCCAATAACGGTATGAATGTCTGTTGGGGGAGTGTGTTGACTCCTGGGGGGCTGTGGGCTACAGAAGAGATGAAGCCACGGGGACCTGAGACGATTAACCATTTGCATTTAGATTGTGTGTTGACATACAATATAGACATATGGCCCTGCGCTTCAGACATAGGGAGGGAGAGAGAGAGAGAGAGAGACTGTCAGAGAGAGAGAGAGAGAGAGCGAGAGAGATAGAAGTTGTGTGTGGCGGCTCTTAGCGTGTTTGTGTGCGTGTGTGCATGTTTGTGCATCCTTACATGTACGTGTTTGTCCGTATGTGCGCGCTGGCTGAGGTGGTCCACTGTTAATAACCACGTCTATCTCTGTTCCCCGCGGCTTTCCTCAGGTCTTTCCCCTATCACTGATAAAGGATTGGAGGATTCACAGTATTACCGCCACCGTAGCCTATTGCTTATTAGGAGGCCCCGACACCCCGAGGAGAGCACGGAGGTAAATATAAGGGGGATTTAAGGAGGTTCCATCTAGTGAATGGATGGATTACATGATTATGAAGAGCCCTGCAGGAAGGCTTCAATCTTACCAGAGGTAACCGACTGGGGAAATGGAAAAGCCGGGGAAAATACAGTAAGCAGGGGGGGAGCGATAGGAGAACGACAGCTTGAACGTGCGCTGATGTAAAAGAAACATTACTGTAGGCATACTGTAGAGATAGGGTCAATGTTATCGTACTGTAGGCAGAGTTAATGTTAAAATACTGTAGGCAGAGATAATGTTAAAATACTGTAGGCAGAGATAATGTTAAAATGCTGTAGGTAGAGTTAATGTGACCATATTGTAGGTAGAATTAATGTTAAAATACTGTAGGCAGAGTTAATGTCACCATACTGTACTATAGAGTTAATGTAATGTAACCAACCCAGTTTTGTGTTTAATGTCATAACTCAGTTGGAGTAACCCAATTAAGCTCATACTCTGATTGCCCAGTTAAGATGCCTGGTTTGCTCCCATATTGAACTGGTTACTGTGGCATGGAAACATCTTACTCATTAAATTTTTACTTTCCGTAAAAGTCTCTCATCACTTTTCGTCTCGAACAGTGTTATGGATACAATAGAAGAGAAAGAGGAGTAACGCTGCCTTGAGTGCTTACTAGAGTAAACAGGAGAGGTGCTCAATGTGACATGGGGTGCTGATCCATGAGAAAAACAAATATAGGCTAAAAAAAAAAGCTCTACAAGAAGTCACAGGCACTCAGGTCTCCCTCAGGTACATTTTGATGTCAATAAACAAATATGGTGGCGAGCAGTACTTACTATTACTGTTATTAAAGGGATCATCATTTCTTTCCCCTGTAATAGAAGCAATCTACTCTTCAGTGAAACACGACAACTGGCGGCTGCATCTTTTTCATACTTTTTTGCTGGTCAATCGTTCTGTTTACATATTCTACATATTCTATATTTTACATATTACATATTCTGTTCATTGGTTTATTCGTGGCAACAGGAATATGCTGGGTATCCAGAGTTCATATAAACAACTCATCTTGAATAACAACTTAACCAGAGTATGGCCAATAGCCACAGAGCTGATGTTATCATACTTTTCACAGTCAGGGATATTATCCTGTTGGTAGAATCAATTTTATCGTACTGTAGGCAGAAAGTTAAAACGATGTACATTACATTTTACATCGTAGATATTTAACTGACGCTCTTACCCAGAGAGATTTACCATGATTCAGCAGATAGAGGTTCAGTGTCTTGCTCAAGGACGCTTCAGCAGAACATATCACTGCTGTGGCGGCCAAACCTGGGACTTTTTAGTCTCATTTACCACTCAGCTTCCCCCTGAGCCTCAATTTTTCAAATGGCAATTACTTATGGGACTGTTTCTCAATGTGATCATAAGAGGCCCTGCTCCAGCAATAACCCAAATTGTCGATGCAATTACACTGCAGTTGAGGGACGATGGCTCCTGTGACGAATTTTCCTCATGAGTATAAGAGTGACTGGATCGATCCGTGTGAGACAAATGTAAGTTTGTTAAGTCGGCGGGGGAAGACAAATGCAACAAGTAAAATGTATTGAGTTTGTCTTTATTGACTGGCTTTTCAGTTGATATTTACAGAGCGCCCCTGTGTGAAACGTTAATTAGCTTAATCGATTCCACAGCATATAGTTCTTTGTCATGCTGTCAAATAAGCTGCTTTGGTCTGAAGCTGTTTTTATTGATATTCTTCTGCGTTTCTCGTGTTTGCTTGTGTTTAACTCCAAGTCTCTCCCTCTTGCTCAGATGAATCTTTTATCGATTTCAACCCTCAGAAACGCTGTCTTTCTTTCGCACCGTGCTGCAGGAGTCTAGAGTTTTACTTTATGTTTTGAAAAGTTAGATCCTTTTTTCAAACCACCATCCAGTTTACCGTATAAAGTCGGTGGATAGAGACAAGAGTCGGCAACACAGCCTTGTCAGGAGATGACACATCTTGTTTGAAGGATTTAAAGGATTTGTTCAGGTCCTTCATTTAAGTTTCAGGTTGCCTAAGGCCAGTCGGACAAAGGGGTGATGGAAAATCTGTCTTCTTGGATGAATTGACAGAATGAATGACTGAATGAATGAATGACTGAAGCTTTCATCACCTGTCCACTAGGAACACAAGAAAGAACTGTGTGAACAGTATTATGGGGCATCCAATTAAACTGATATCTCTCTTACAGCCTATTTCAGTGTGACTTGAGGATGTTCTGTATTTAGCTTCAGATTTTATTTTGTGATTGTGATTTTGATGATGTAGGGTGTACTGAATTCTGGAGCACATTGAGGGATTTTTAAAGAAAAATAAATAATCCTCGCTTGATCAATAAATGTGAAAGTACAGAGGGTGCACATACTTTTTCACAGCACTGTACACTGAATTGGCACATCACGTTATTGATATCCAGTGGCAAATTGGAATGGTCATGTGACTGGAAATATGTATACACCTTTGAGGACATGCTGTTCATGTTTATCTAACAAAGATCCATGCTGAATAAAAACGTGTCACAAATGATGAAAAGGCAGCTAATATCGTACAGCTTGTATCCCCTTTCTGCTAATTCTCCACACTAGAGCGACACATGTGTATAGCATGGCTTTAACCAGCCTTTCACCTCATGTTTCTCAGCATGATTGTCCCACTGGCCCCAGTGACTTAACTACAACATCACGAAGCAGCTTCTCATAAAGGCAGATCAATCTCTCAAAGTGGGACTTGAATTTTGTGCTCATTTCCTGTCTTGATGTTTCACCGCTTCACAGGGACTGCAGAGGGAGAGCGCACCATCTGTGCACCTTTACCGAAAGAACAGCGACGGATCCTCTTCGTTTTTAAGATAATCTCATGGAGGCAATTGTTCTTCTAGCAATCCTCTTGCCGCTGAAATCAATTTGCTTTCATCAGGGCTAATGACACTTGGTTAGAGCTCCCGTTCCCAAGTAGGCCATTCAGGGAACTATTCATGGAGGATGAAGTAACTCGGTGAAAACACTCGAGGATCGAATGATCCATATGGTCGATAGACTTCGCTGAAAGGATCAAAAGAAGCACACACCCTCGATCATATCCCTGCCGCTGCTAACCATGTATTTTGGATTTTGGTTGGGTTGTTGTGTTTATTCATTTATTTTTGTATTTATTTATTCACACTTTAACTGAAAGTGCACATGGTCCTTAGGACCCCAGAAGCCAATTCTAAATCCATTGTAGATTTTCTAAAAAATGCATCAGAGACAATGGAAGTATCAGCTGCTTTTACTCAACTTCTGAAAAGCTAACTGTCTGGAGATAAGGCACTTTACACCAACAGCATCGATGCACTGTTTATGCATTACTGAGAGTATATTGATGAATAGGACAATTTAACAAATTAAGAGTTTTGCTCCATCATTTGAAAAACATAGCACACACTACACTTGATCAACACATATGTTTGTTTTTTTAAAGTACAGTATTTTCCAAAAAGGATATCTAACTTCTCAATATATCATTGTTATAGTTTGTATAACAGGAGAAAACTAGTTTCAGGGGAAAGGAGCGGCTCCCCTGGGCGAAGTAGAGCTGGTATTCCCAACACAACACTCTAGACCACTGAGCCCACCAGGGTGCCTGCAGTGAACCAGTAATAACTGAGAAAGATAAGGAGCAGTCAGCCGGATCAATACTGGAGCACATCACTGGTTAATCAAAGCCTCCACCCCGCAGGAGAGACTGAAACTGAATATGTTTGTCTCCCAGGATAAACCAGGTGTCAGCTGGGCTGGATTATGAAACCCTCTGCAACCAGCCACCATCGTTGCTATTGCTACAGAAAAAAAATACTTGAAGAGTACTATTTCAAAACATTTTGTTCATATTACATATCCATTTTGTAAAGCATACACAGCATCCAGTCTATTGAAGTGTTGGATTTTATCAACCAAGGACAAAATGTTACTTACTGTCTTTCATCAAGTACCAAAACCTCTTTTCATTCAATGCTATCGATCATTTTGTGAGAATAGGTATCACTTTTTTCAATGTATTATCTAATTTTGGAACAAAACACTTGAAAAAAAAAAGTATTTTCAACCCAACAAGGGCTACAGAATGTAATAGTAATTTTTATCACATTGTCATTTTTCAGAATCAGGCTGACTTTACTCACCAAGTACAATAAATGTACATGAATTTGTCTTGGTGGCACTGGTACAGAAACATAACAATTAACTTAGTAGCAGAATTACATGCTGGAACCCATGGTACAAAGACATCATGACCATTCATACAGTGCAAGGAGGCATTTCAAGACATGTAAAAGACAGAATACCATACATATATCAGCATCTTAATGGCGCTGTGCCTCTACATACAATTAGCACGCTTTTTACATTTTTGTTTTTAGAGCAGAATGTCTCTGTAGAAAGCTTTGTATCAGAAACTGTGTCACTTCTTAATGAGTTGAATAATGAGAGTCTCTCACAAGGCCCTCTGAGGCAGTTTTGACTAACAGAAGGATATCAGTCAGTCAGCCAACACTTCTAACCTCATTCCATTCATTTACATTAATGTGGCAACAATCAGATTCAGTAGTTGTTATAAAATATTATCGCTGTAGGGTGTAAACCTTGTATCTCCACTGAGAAAGCAGCCTTGTTTTTAGCTTGATGACAACATTTTTGAGTTTATCCAATGGCTGTTTAAAGGGTTTCATAAACCCAAAAGGAATTTTCTCAATCCACAGATTGACCAGACCATCTAGTCTTTCAATTGAGGTGTAAACATGAAAATCACCAAAATTGGAGTTACAAGGTTTTCATATGCCAACAGTGTTACGTAAATTGAAACAGCAAACAGTGAAGGAATAAGTGAACGAATGTATGATTAAATGAATAAGTGAATAAATATATGATTGAATGAATGAATGAATGAATGGCCAATGGTTCACCATTTGCCACCTACTGTGACACACTCAGCGACGCTAGAAAGCCGACGGCACCTCTCATCCACGTAGCATCGCCCCTCTTCTTCTCCCTCAGCCGTCCCACAGAAGAACGGTTAAAGCCTTTTTGTTCCCTGCCACCCCACCACTTCCATCGCTATTCTATTCCAATTATCTTAAGTGTTAACTCGGCATTGGGGCCGGGGTTCTGAATATTTTATACTGCTCATTAAGCAAGAGTTGAGCCGCCTTTACTGTTGCTGTTTTACAGCTCCACATGAACTCCCCCTGACTCCCTGTTTTCATGCTAAAATAGCAGCTCTTTATTGGATTAGGCTGCATGGTCTGTGAATACAGCGGAGGTGTTTGGAGAGACGGCGCTGGCAAAAGCGGCAGTGGCTCGGTTTCTGCTGAAACGGCACCACTGTCTCCTCTGAATGAAGCAGTGAGTAGAGATGGGTGGCAGGGTGAGGTACAGTCCTGTAACCTTTGGGTCACAGGGTGGATCCCCACGACCGCCAATGTGTCCGTCAGCCATGTATCCGGTCAAAGCGGCCTTGAGCAAGACACTGAACACCTACCTACTCATAGTCATAGTCTTAGTTATAGAAAGTCACTCTAGATAAGAGCGTCAGCTAAATGCCTAAAAATGTAAATGAAAAAATGCCTCTCAGTCGGCTCCTGCTTTGCCTCAGTACCGCTTCATCACTGCATCTAACTGTTGAAGAGCTTCATCTATCTTGTGAATAAACAACTCCTTGCTGTGAAGACATAGAGGAATATGTGTAGCCTACCTCTTGAAGTGAAATACATTTACATTACATGCTCTTGGACTCTTTAACAGGACGCTGTTAAAGACGAGATGAAATGAAAAATGCCTTTTTAACCCTTTTAGATCACATCCCCGGTCATACTGTGCACCTATTTAACAATATATGCCAAAAAAAATACCAAAAATCTATTTCATTGTATTCTTATATCAAAATTCAATCATGTTTTCTTCCTGTAAAACAAAATATGCCGTGTGCTTACATAAGCATGCCCGTAACTAATTTCAACCAATAATATCATGACATCCACCCATCAATCAATCTTCAACTTTTAGCGCACAGAGCTAAGAGGCTAAGATTCATTAGTTAGCTAGCTAGCAACAGTACACCCACTTTTCAACGTTCAAATCAAATTCCTCCCAACGTTATGTCCCTCCTGTCTTTCCTGTTTCACTCGGAAATACGTCACGATACGGAAGTTAGATACTCTCGAAATGCCGTTTCATCTCGACTTTAAACCCGTGACCTTTAACAGTGTCTAACCACTGGTCTGAAATGCTGGGAGACATCAATACAAATATGCATTCATGAAAAGACATCTTCAGGCTAGACTGTGAGAAGATTATGGGGCCAGTTAGTGAGAGAAAACCTGGCTTCTTACCTTGTTTATCTGTGACAGTATGGCCAACATTCAGGATTAGAGAGGCTTAGAAATGCTCAGGTTTCCTTGTTTTTGACAAACACAAGGCAGCATGCAAAATAGCTTTTTAGCATTCTCTGAAAATACTTCTGTTTGGTTAATCAAGGTTTTCCCTCATAAAAGCATATTTCAAGGCATTGTTAATAAAATGTTTCATATTTTCAATCTTTTCACAGTGGGATTCCTAACGTTTAGGTGCTTTATATGGCCCAAGTGAGTCAGACAGAGCTGAAATGTTCAAAGAGGTTGATTTTTGTACTGCGATCAAAATATTTAATGGTCAGATCAAAGAAAGAGACACCACAAGCTTTGTCAGCTTAGCCTCGTAAGCAACATGAATCAAATAATGCAGTGAAAAAGAGAGATAAGAGATTCAGTTATACCAACGAATCGAAAAACAAAAACAAAATCAAACAAAAAAAAAAAAAACAGTGGCAAAATTTTTGTGATTGAAACTGGCGTGAGTTCCACAACAGTTTAGTTGTCCTTCATGGGGAAAAGACAGTGAAAAATATCCATTTTGTTAATTAGAAGTCTGAATGAGCCATTAGCACATAATTAAGGCTATGAAAGGAGGCTTAATGAATGGAAAATTATCAGTCATTACCCCACACTAATCAGTCATTTACTCCGCAATAAGAAACAACTCTTGATTGTGCTGCATATTGTAATGTATGACAGACTTGGTTGTTGTTGGCACGACTAACAACACTGATTAATCAAATCTACATTCACAAGTCATTCACTCTACAATACATACAATACACAGACTGGAGCGGAATGTGAGTTTGCACGCTGCATATTTTTTTTGCCCTTTACTTATTCAGGAACGGGTTTTTGCTGAGCGTGCATGCTGTATTGCAGCACTGCCCTCCTTCACATTAATAGTTACACACATTCATACCTGGGAGCAAGCCGGTATAACCACAGCCTTATACTGTTTACCGCTTACCAACTTCACTGGAGCAGTTGGGGGTTAATTGCCGTGCTCAAGGGCACCTCACTGCTAGTTGCTGAGGTAGGAGGGAGCATTACTTATTCAGTAGCCACGCTGAATTTCCCAGTGGGTCTGAAGATTCAAATTGGCAACTTTCCAGACAGAAGCACGCTTCTCCAACCTTTAGGCAACGGTCACCCCCATTTGTTGCAACAGGATGTACAAAGGAAATAAATGGGATATCCCGCCCACATCCTTTATACTTAGACATGACCTAAAGCAAGACTAGAAGATTGCAGGACCAGAGCGCCCAGAGAGGTCCGTTCCAAAATGCGACGTATACAAACACATCATCGTTGTAGGCGGGAGGAAACCTTGTAACTCCAATTTTGGTGATTTTCAGATTTCAACTTAAATTGAAGGATTCCAGGATCCTCTATGGGTTGAGAAAACTCTACCACCCTCATATGAAACCCTTTCTAAACCCATTGGATAAACTGAAAAATGCACTGTGGTCAAGATGAAAACAACGCGGTTTTGCTTAGTTCCTGAAAAGTTGACATTTTGGATATACAAGTTTTTCCATTCATCATTCAAAATTTCCAAAATATACAGGATCCTGTCTGGAAAAAAAAATTAACATTTTGTCTACCAAGGACATCAATCATTCAAAAAGCACAACATTTTATTTGTAGCTTTGTTTTTCTAAAATAGTTGATGTCTCCTGTTGGAACAAAACACTTTAAATCTTTCCTGAGTGATATGGCAATGGGAGAAACTATTTCTGATCTCAGTCAGGTAGAAATGCTTCAACAATTAAGCCACAAAGAGATATTTTTTTCCAAGGAGAGTACATTTTTCTCTTCTTAAAATGGAGCATCAACTAAGGAACTCCCACTCAGTATAATCACACACAAGGACACATGCACACAGTCAACACCCAAACACACACAAACACACCCCCACCCACACACACACACATAAAGTGTCACCCATTTCTCGTCACGGCGTCTAAACCAGCGTTTCAGTGAAGAACACCTGACTTTGTTCTAGTCCCTCTCAGTCACCGCTGCTTCAAAGGCAAAGCTAGATTAAAGAGAGCGAGGAAACCAAGCTTTTTCATCTGCGCTACGTTGCAGAGCCAGGCCCGCTCCGCTCACTTCAGCTGCTGGAATTTGAATGAGACAGATCTAGGTAAAAAGAATGGGGGAAGAGGAGTGTGCAGCATATATGGAATTCACATATTCATCTTCACATGTTTGGGCGCATATCCTACTGTGAGGATAGGCACACATTTGGAAAGCCATGAAAAGATTTGCTGATGTGCATGTTTGGTGTACATAAAAAACACCTGTGTTAGAAGAGGGCAACACCTCATAGTCACAACATTTCCAACAGACACTAAAACTCTCCCACAAACACGTAATACTAATCTACACTGCAGCCCCAGCCCATCTCAACTGTCTCAAAGCTTAAAACTCTCTAACTCATCTGCTTCTCTTTATCCACATCTCCTCCTTGGTGATTGGTGTAGATTTAATAAGGGTAATCAATAAGGGATAATTGCTTTAACCTGGATTCACCTCATTAGTGTACTTCAGGAAAAAAGTAAGAGAATATTTTGTACAGTCAATGTAGCTGTTTATTCTGTTTATTATTATTTTTCTGTATTGGTTACTGATTGTTTTTTGTTTGTTTCTATTTTGCGATTGTTCATTTTTTCTTGTTTTTGTGTAGGGGCTACTGGCAGCACTATTTTTTCTTCAGTTTTCCTTCTTAAATTATATGATTATATGTTATGTATTGCAGTGGTATTGCAGACCCCCCAGGGAGTCATGAGATAATTTTGGGGGGTCGCGGGATGATTTACGCAACAGGAAAAAAAAACATTTCTACTATACAAATTAATTATCATGTGTTTTCAGCATCTAGGCCTCCTCTGATAATCAAATGAAATTACCTGAAAAGGGAAAATCAAAATGAAACTTTAACGGGTCACAAGCCAAAAAGTTTGAGACCCACTGACGTAATGGATGTGAGTTTTCAGCTTACGATGTAGATGTGGGTGCTGTTCAATCATCTGTCCTCACTCAGACAATCAGGCAATTAACTGCAGCTGTGCTCCTGCGAACAGTTTGACCCTGAGGAAGGCCAGCATGTAATCTTCAATGCCATGCATTAGTCACTAAAATAGGCTTTTTTTCTTCTTTTTTTTCCTTTTCCTTTTTTTCCTTTTCTTCACTACTGAAGCCACAGCAGCGTTCCTCCTCGGGGCTAAGTTATCACTTCATATTCCACAGAGTTATGATGGCATTATCTTTTTATATTGTGTCTTGAATGACAGTACCTCGCACCCACCCTGAGCCTCAGCATTACGCTGTGTATTGTGGTTACGCCATTGTGCTTTATGCATGTGTGGAAATCCAAGCCTATTTTAGTGCAGGCTACCACACAGAACTATACCACTGGCCTGTAACAGATCAACATTCAAATGCATTCAATTATCTTTGCCGTGCACATTGGGATTAATCATTTATAATACCGGGTTGACTGCGACGCGTTATTCCTCAGTTCCTCTGCCGCTCCTGTCACACAGAAATTACTGATAGGATATTATACAGGGGAAGGGGAAGCTGAGAAAGTCGGTACAGTGCTTACCTGATGTAATGTTATGCATAAAGGCCCCGGTGTTGGGGATGCCAGTCTGATGTCTCTCATTAATTCTTCAGTTCAGTGGGCTGTGGACGGACACAGCAGATTGACAGGGGATGGGGAGACTTCACTGGAGCTCCTTAATGCTTTGAAATGGGAGTATAGTTGAGCTTTGATGCCTCCTATCGCTAAATGGACATGCACCCCCCCACACACACACACACAGACACACACACACACACACACCCTCCCTGTTCTCCCATCCCACCCCCACACACACTTGTCAGTCAGTCATCCCAGTGTGAATACATGAATACTGTAAACTGTAGCGACAAGGTAAATGAGTGTGAGTGTGTGTGTGTGTGTGTGTGTGTGTGTGTGTGTGTGTGTGTGTGTGTGTGTGACATCAAGCCACAACACATCAAAATGCTCTATGAATCCCTGTGAGTGAAACAGGTCGGCAGGCTTGGTACAGCCTCAAGGCAGGTGTAGGAAGAGTCCAGGTGCAGCAATTAATGTAGTTTCCATTTAATATTCCCATGTGTTCAATTAGCAATCATTTGCTTTATAATCGCTCTCAAATAGACTCCTCATTACACAGTGGAACTGATTCTATTGATTATGTCAGTGGAAGCACTTACCACAAGAATTTGCCCTCTATATGTATCTGACATGATCAACCTGACTACCTTCTCATACTGATTCAGTGCCTGACACAACACACACACACACACACACACACACACACACACACACACACACACACACACACACACACACACACACACATACTTCCACGCATGCACACATAGGATCAAAGGTGTCCTTGTTCTCTGCTGGAAACAATACAGTTTCTTCACAAAGAGTACATTTTTATTTTAGAGCAGGGAGATAGTATGTGCTGCTCTTGTGCCTCTCAAACCCAAAAACATAAAACACCAGCGCCAGCATGCATAACACATTGTGTGTATGATGGAGACGCACTTATCTCTCACTGCTGACACAGCCGTGTTCAAACTGAATAACGTAACACGTGCGGGCCCTGTGTTTGACACTGAGCAGGGAGCAGGGAGGATAGCGGAGACATGACACGACTGATACGCCAGTGTCAGGCTTTATATTTCAAATCAAACAAGCACAGGGACAAATGCAATGTGAAAGCAGAGAGTGTTTGCAGCTGCGGCTGGAGATGGATAGATCAACCGTCCCGTAACCAGAAGGTCACCAGCCAATGTGTCCACTCCTCTTGAAGTGTCCTTGAGGAAGACACTGAACTCCTATGGGCTCATTTTAAGTTATTGCGGAAGAAGGCATCTACTTAATGCATAAAGCTTCAATGCTAAGACTAATACCAGCATATATTGACATTTGAATTAATTAATACCCTAATAACTTGTACCAAATGATACCGAAGAAGACAAAAGGTTTACCAGGTTATTGTACGGACCAGAGGAGAAGTTACATAAAGAAAACAAGTTTATTCACTTTTTTCCTTTTTTTTTTTTGTACAAATATCACCATCAGCACATACTGAACTTGAGGTCTTATCAATAAACTTTACAGTGAAAAGCCACAGTTCTGAGTACCACCTAAATGGGAGTAATCACATAATGAAAAGGCTGAAAATATGATACATTTTATTGACAACACCTTGAAATGTGTCGGCCTTTTCAAAGGTAGCCAAATTATGTGAGGCATTTATCAGACAGACCATAAAATTAATTTACAATAAATAGGAAAAAGAGTAAACAATATAAATATGAGTCTATTTAACATTATTAACATAATACACACATTTATGATTTGTAATAAGAGGAGTCAGGGATCCTTAAGTCAATGAACCAATTAGCCAAGTATTCAATGAACCACTTGATAGTACAAAAGTCTTGACCGTAAGTTGAGGTAAAACTGTTGAAAAAAGCCTTCCCACTCAGCTCATAAATAATATGTGCCTTTGAGATGGCATATTGAAATTTTCAGTGCTTTAAATTGAGATTTCCAGAGAACTCTGACTTGACATTTCAACAAGATGAAAGGAGAGAGTGTTTTATGAGAAGGAGGGTGACTTATTCTCCAAGGATTTTTCAAAGTTTCTCATCTCTCTCTGTTTTGGTCTGGCATACTAAGAGAGCTACAGTATGCTGGGCTCTAATAGTAGCAACTCCCAACTGGATGATTTGGTTTACAGAGCAATGTGGTCTTTGAACAGTTATACACACATAAATAAGAAATTACAATAAAACGTTTACAGTACATCGACATTCAGTGTAAAAATTGCTTTACAAAACGTTATTGAGTTTACAAAGTGTGAAAAATATTGTATTTTCCCCCTTATAAAAAAATGCCACCTTGAACGAGGCAAGTGAAGTTGTACCGCTTCATATGCGATGAAAGAGAGGAATGGAGAGAAACAATACATACATTAAGTTAGTGTGTTGGTTCTTTACTTTTGTGCTGGAGTCTGTTTGCCTGAACCAATATGCTACCAAAACTCAGTGTGTTACCAAAAGCCAAAGTATAACCACAGATCAGAGACACCTGTGTTTTACAGTTTTGTGAATGGCAGCGGTCACAGAGGAAAGAAAATACTCCTGTTGTCATGACAGAGTTGGAGAGTTCTTCAAACAGATTATTTTTCTTCAGGCAATAGTTACAAAGTTGCTAAAAGTTGCTACGGAAGTCCTCAGCAGTGACAATTTTCATTTACATTTCACAAAAGTGAATCACACACTTTTGTAACATATAGAACCAATGGAATAGTTCCTGAAGCACAGGCTAATTGATATAAAAGTGTCCAGTAATTGACAATTATATTTGTCTGCTAGACAGTTGTGACAGATAGGAAGGCATTGTGTACTTTGGTGCCCTCCGGGGCCCTGGCTCCATGGCTCATCAACTCTTGGATGGTCATCCAGTTATCCAGGATCTTCTTGTTGCGTTTCTTCATCATCTTCTTGTGGCTGAGCTCCAAAATGTTGATCTCCTTCTTGCCCTCGGCTCCGCTGCCTGGTCCCTCCCTCAGACACTCCAGGCGGCTCTTCTGCATGAACTCCCTCCTCTTCCTCTGCTCCCTGGCCCGGGCCAAGTGCTGCTTCCTCTCCTCTTTGCTCCAGTAGCGGCCCATCTTCATCTCACTTATAGCGTCGTCATCCGTGGTCATGCCTCCACTCCTCTCCTCTCGGATCCTCAGTGCCCGCTCCCGGAGGATGCGGTCACGGGCAGGCCTCCGGGCCACGTAACGTGTGCCATCAGCGCGAACTTTGACCTTCCACTCCAGCCGGGGTTCTCCGGGGCGTCCGTTTCGGTGCAGGGGCTCTCGGCAGACGCTGAGCAGACTCAGCTGGCTCTGGGAATACTCCAGGGACGAGTGCTGCTGTAGCAGCTGCATGTAGCTCTGCAACACACAGGAGAGCATCATTAGCATAGAATAGAACAGAATGTAGTGCTATGGCACATGTGCAAGTAATTTATCGCCTGGTCATTATTGAACAGTGATAATTTTAGCAGGGGATTAAACCCTAAGTACAAAAACATTGCAGATTTAGCCACCAGAACCCATCAAGAACCCCTGTTTGACCCAACCACCCTGCCTTTTTATCCAATGTCTCTTCTTGACTATCCCTACCTGGAGTTGCCTGGATCCTGCCTGGCCTTGGTGGGGTGCTGTTTGATAGGGAGAGGCATAGGGAAGCCCTCTCTGGGAAGCTCTGGTCCTCCCTTTCCTCTCACACCTCTCATCGTCTGCAGGCAGGGCCGGGTCCGACTCAGAGCGGGACGGGTTGCTCTGGTCTGGGCTGCTGGAGATGACGGGGCCTGGGTCCGGTCTGCTGTGGCTGGGTGTGCCCTGCGGCTTGGGGATAGGGATGGGGCTGGTGGGTGTGGAGGAGGCCAGTCTAAGGTTCTTCTGGTTGGTGAGGTTGATGCGTCTCTGGAGAGAGTGGTCAGGAGATCTCTCCATGCCTAGTGGTGTTGACCGCGCACTCTCTGCTGTGTTATAGGCACTGGAGCTGTCCTTCTCTCGGACCTTATCGCTGTCCGACCTCTCCGGGTGTTCGTGGATATCCGCCAGCCTGCCGTGCCGCTTCTGTCCATCTTTGGGGCTCCGTCCTGGGGAGCACAATGTGGGCTGAGGGGGGTCCAGCTGGTGGGTCTGGCGGAGCTGGTGGGCCTGCATGATGCTCTGGCACTCCAGCTCGATGCTGCGCAGTTCCTCATTCAGCATCCTCAGCTCCTGCTCCACCCCTCCCCCTCCTCCTCCCACACCACCATCATCTTCATCACCTCCTCCCTGCTCAGTGAGGCTACACTCTATACTGTGTCGAATGGAGTACACCCCACACTCGCCTCCATTCCGGATCTGACACTTGAGCTCCAGAAGTTGCTGGAAGCGATTCTCTAGACCTAGGACCCCACTTCCACCACCGCGAATACCCAGTTTCCCCTCATGGCCCTGGCCTTTGGAAAATGTCCTGGGACTCTGGGTGTCATGAGGCATCACAGTCCCTCGCCTCCCCAGCCCATCTCCCTGGGTGTGGGGATGCTCTGCTCGCCATCGCTCCCTCAGGCCATGGGCCGGGCTCCTCCTGTGGAGCCTGGCCAGCAGGGGTTGATGTTCTGGACTCTCTGTACTGCGTCCAAACCCACTGTCTTTGTCCTGATTGTTGGAGGAACAGGTAGCTGTGTCTGTCGTCACCTCTTCTTCAGCTGCATGCTGGTGTATGAAGAAAGATAAAACAGTTAGTTCCCCCCGGAGGTCTTTTGAGTAACTTGCAAGCGCCTCTTATGTTTGTATAATACAGGACATGTTGTTTATCTCTTATTGCATTACATGTGACATGCTGTTCATTGTTTGGTTACATAGTGCAGTGTGGAGAGGAGGAGGATGATTATGTTGGGTGATTAAATGCTGCGCTCTGAGGTAGATGCTTGCTTGTTACCCTCCTTCACATCCTCCCCCTCTCCTTTTATCCCTAACTCCCTTCCTTCCCCCTCTCTATTCCTTTGCCCCTCCCTCCCATCTTTTCTCCTTTCCTCCTTTTTCTCCTCCCTCTTTCCCTGATACTCCGCTGCCTCTTTATTGCGCCTTCCTCTCTTTCCTCTTTTATTCTTTTCTCTCAGCTCTCTCTCTCTCTCTCTCACCTCATCTCCTCTGGCAGTGTTATGTTCCTTCTGCTTCCTCCTCTCCTCCAGGATCTCCATCTTCAGTTCCTCCAGGAGCTCCCGTTGCTCCTCATCCAGCCATACCTCCTCCTCCAGCTGAAAGCAGATCGAGTCAGAGACATGGCTCTCTGTGTGTCTGCGTATGTGAATGTGTATGTGTGTGTGTGTGTGTGTGTATGTGTGTGCACACAAACTCCTCACAATCACACTGTCACTCAAAAAGGAGGGAAAAGGCACTTAGCAGGCAGCTACTGTTATTTGACATGACACAGGTTGTCAAGATACACCAGGGAGCCAGTGTGTGTGTATGTGTGAGTGTGTGTGTGTGTGTGTGTGTGTGTGTGTGTGTGTGTGTGTGTGTGTGTGAGAGAGAGAGAGAGAGAGAGAGAGTGTGTGTGTGTTTACCTGCATCTCTGGCCTGGTCACCAGTAGCACGATACTCCTGGCATCTTCACTTGACAACAAGGCAACAGCCTTCTCTCTGTCTTGCACTTCACATCCATTTATCTGTACATTAAAGACAAGAATGAAAGCTCATGTTTATAAAAATAAATGTTAATTTTAATGTATTTGCATATCATGTGATATGTGGATTACACACAAAACAACACAATAAAAGTATGTAAGTGCAAACCATTCCGTCCACATACCCAACATGTAATTTTAGCATCATTCAGTACACTTACATGAATGGAAGGATGAGCAAAACAAAACTAACCATTGTTCTTTGGATTGTCTTTGCAAGGCACGGCTTCAACAGTCACACACTTGACACCTTTCTCTCTCTCTCTCCCTCTATCTGTTCTTCTCCTTCTTTTTCACGCTTCGATCTCTGTCTCCCTCTCTCTCTTTCTCTCGCTCCCATCCCTCTCACCTCCCTTCTGCCATCCCTGCCTCTCACTCCACGCATCCACAGGAACGGCTTGAGTAGGCAGCGCGCTAGGTAAGGGGAGTCAATCGTGGGCGTGTAGTCCGACCTCACGAGAGTCTGCTCTCACCACACATCCAGACACACAATTAACTGTTCTTTGACAGGTGGCGTTCATCTTTTCCTCACTAGAGTAATGGGGCTGTCAGAAGGAGATAATAGGGCCAGGAGTACAGCAGGCCTCGCTCCCCCCAATCATTCACACTATTGGGAAACAGATACACTACTGCGAGAGAATGGACGTACCGGGAAAGTGCTTTATACAAGGAATATGGAGAGATATCGCTGGTACACCCTTTTTCCCGTTCATTCAGACAGGAAGCAAGGCGAAATGTAGATTACTGAGACAATATAGATTTCTTGAAACTATGCTTCAGCATTATATTTTTAATCTATCATGCTTGCATTTGAATGCTTTTGCGCCAGGCTTGGCAGCCAGCACAGCCATTGTCTTGGGTAATCTAGCGTTTATAAACTTTTTGTGCAGATGTCATCGGTCAGTGTCATTGGTCACAAATGCGCAGTGAACATTTTTCCTCCTGTGGTGCTACAATGAGCTTTTTGTCCATTTTGGAAATAAATTTATAGGCACCTGGATAGAGTCTGAGCTGATTGGCTTTTGCTGTACTGTGTCAGGTGAATATCTGGTAGAATGTTTGGTGGTAGAAGTAGAAATATTTGAACTCGCAAATGCCTCTTCGCCTCAATTTGTGCCGCCTAGAGTGAAGTTGCATCCATCTCATTCCGTTTGCCTCCTCCCTTTGACTTTGCATGCTTTTGCGGCAACTTTGATTTTGTTTTGTGTGTTCTGTCTGAATGAAGGGTCAAAACGGATGAGTCATTTGCAATGAATCTACTCAAGGACACATTGACACAATGTTATTATTATCATTTATAGCATTGAAAAGTAACACAATTGTATATGTTCTCCAACTTGACACATAGATAAATTGAAATGACACATCCATTTTAATAGTGTCTTTGCCTTGAGTGCAAAGCCATTTAGATATTGAGGGTTTTTTTTTTTCCACTGAATTAGTATGCACTGTGCTCTACCTGTGCTTATATGCCAGTGCTCTACTTGGCATATAAGGCATGTTTTTCATTATGTTTTGTGCACAGTTCAGTTCAGTGCAGGTACACTAGAAGTAGGGTAGGTAAATATATTTGGTGCTGGCTCACTTTCAAAGGGTGTTGTCATTGCATTTGTCTCCCTCACAAACAGGACCACAATGGCACAGTATTCCAGTGGGTACTGATACTATACTGTACCTGTAGTATGGAAAAAGCCTATATGTGTACCAGCAACTCTGTGACGCATAAAGTTAAATAATTGAATGGTGTTTGATGATTATGAACACATATGCATGCCATGCACACAAAAACACATGCAGACTCCCCATCTGCCTCTGCAGCCTTCTTCATACAAGCACACACTTCTCTGATCTGCACACTCTACAATCTAGAGGTAGGTTGAGATATTGCAATAGAGAGAAAGAGGAAGAGAAAGAGAAAGACAGGCAGAGAGAGAGAGAGAGAGAGAGAGAGAGAGAGAGAGACACAGAGAGGGGTGCTAGAGATGATGTAGTGCCTGGTGTAACCGGCACTAAGGACTTTAATTTCCCTGGTAAAGTGTGGTGATTAAATATGCATACGCTCGCCTGGACTGGAGACAATAGCAGCTTGGCTAGCCCCTAAAAAGAGTGTGTTACAAGTGTGTGGGAGTGTCTGTCTGTGCTCTATGTGTGTGTTTATTACACATGCCAAAAGAAGAAACAGGAAATGGGTGATTATGCAGTATAAATGCCAGGTTGATATTGAAGATAACATCCTGGCAATGTTGTGGAACAAATGTGTGAAGGGTTAAAAATAGACAAAGAGGAGGAAGTCTTTTGGAATACAAGCAAATTTGATGTGTATGTGTATTTGTGTGTGTGTGTGTGTGTGTGTGTGTGTGTGTGTGTGTGTGTGTGTGTGTGAATGTGTTAGAAGGTCATGCGTGTTCATAATGCAGTCTGGTGTGAAAGGACTTGGGTAACGGAGATGAAACTACACACCTGTAGGATGCGATCTCCCTCCTTGATGCGGCCGTCTCTCGCTGCTATGCTGTTAGGTTCCACCTGCACATAAGAACATAGAAATCAATGCTGACCACATTAAGACAAGTGGCCACTGTTTATCTCTGTAGTCTTCATAAGAGGAAATAACACCAGTGAGGCAAATAATTCGCATTCATTGCCCTTTGTCTGTCTCTGTCTTTTCAAACAAAAAAATCAATCAAGCTTTTTCAGGAATGAAGAGAGGAATGCTTATTTTCTCATTGATGCCCATGTATTTTTTGAAATTATTCACTGGAGTTTTAACAGCTCTCAAGAGCTGAGGAGTCATGAAACTCACTGAACATCAGAATTACCATGTAAACAAATTGAAATAAGAAAAAAACCCCATCAAAACTGCAGTTATATGGCTTGTGCCAAACAGCAACGGTATGCGGATCACAGTAAACAGGAAAAAAAATACTGCATTCCAGTCATATAAGCAGTCAGACATTTCCAGCCATTGAAACTGAACAGCATGAGATAAAGCAGAATGTGAGATATGATAGTCGGAATTCATATTTCACATTCATACTGGGTTTATTACGGTAGTTGGTGATGTGGTCCGTGATTGTAATGCACCGGTGCCAGAATGTGTCAACAACCATCCAACAGTGTTATATTGGGAGCAAATATATCTTTATGACAAGAAAATCCTCTTCGCTCGGGCCTTCACTCATCCTGTTTTTCATTCCAGGGGTGCATGCATTGAAATTCCTGTCAATTGCACGTTTCAAATTCTTATACTCAAAGAGGCAGAGCTAACGCAGAAGTCTTTTTCCTGACACAAATGAGCATTCAAAGTGGGGAGAGACATGGGGAGCATGAGTGAGAGGAAAACAGAGAAAGAGAGAGAGTAGAAAACAACAAACTAAAAGCATTAAAAGTCACAAATGTTTATGGCACAAACATGTAGACATTCCTAGTTGAATAGAATCAACATCTCATATTTTCCAAAATGCATCCCGGTGGATATGCATATAAGCCAGTACAACACTGCAATTTCAGCTTTGCTACGAGCCCTCAACAATCTTTTCATACACTTTGTTGTTCTTGCAGTGAAGATCAAGAGAGATAGCTACATGTGGAAAGGGAACCTTACTGGAAATGGAGAAGAAAAAAACCACGCACTTCCCAAAGTCGCACAAATACTATCCATAAATACATTTTAATGAGGCAAATTAGCATTTTTATCCTTTTATCAAAGGTACGAAAATAGATGTCTTCTGTCAGTAGGTGACTGTTTTCACAATCTGTTGAGGTTCGGCAGGAGCAGGCGTTGTTATTGGTTTTATATCTGCGTTCATATTCTTCATCTGGTGCAAGAAGAACAGGTGAAAAACCAGAGGAATAGCTGACACAGTTCACAGTTTAAACAAGTATTTTTATAAAGGCTGAAAGAAGCTAAACGTACTGTGTGTCTTTGTAATCCTTCTACCATTTAAATCCTTATGCCAGCATCCTAATCCTCGTACCAGCCCTCACTGTTTTCACCCTTGGCTTTGTGTTCGTAATGGGATTGAAACTGCACCTGCAGTCAGAACAAGCATTTGTCTAATACACTCTCTAGTGCTTAAAGCCTTCCTGAGCCATAATTCATTTGGATTTCTCAAAAGAGTCTTTGCGTGACATGAAGAGTTCATTTCCAAGAATGTCGTGCATTCATTTTTGAAAAAATAAATACCTGAAGTTCATCATTCAATATCTCTAAATTAGAGGACACAGTCTGTAAAACGGTGATCCCTTTGTCAACCAAGGACTTAAGCTACCAACTTTGTTTTAGAAAGTACTAGAATTTCTTTTAATTTTGTCCTATCAATCATTTTGTAAGAGTAACATTTTTTTAAATGGTGGATATCTCATTTTGGTACAAAACTCATATGTCTAAAAACACTTACCAATTCTTTCTGAGCCATAAATCATTTGAATTTTCAAAAGAATCTTTATGTGATATGTTCCCTCCCAAGTTCACTCTTTGCTTTGTGTCTTTGGTATTCAGCGGGGAGGAATGGCAGAATGTGTCATTTAACACCCTGCGGGAGAAGAGAAGGGTGTCGCTCAGGACTAATTAAAATCCTCAATTAAAAACAAGGTAAAGGAGGAGGAAGGAGAATGGCTGGATGGGAATCACATTTCAAACCTGGCTTCCTCTCTGGCCATGCGTGGCTCATTGTCAGTCGATATTTGACTGGCAAACACTCAAACATTTTTCTCCTTCCTCCTAATTCAGTTCGACTCGCTCTGTGCTGCAGTATGTATGGACGGGAATTCAAATGGGAATTCATGCTATCTTTTAATTACTTCCTGCTAGAAAAGAAATTGATCGGGGGGGATCTGACTTTGATTTAACGGACATGCTGTCTTGTCACTTCCAACTGAACTCATCGGGGAGCGCTTGTTTATAACTCCAGCACCACCCCAAGGGAAGCACTTCATTTTACAGTACAGGTCTGGTTGGTAGTAGGTAATTATGAGCTAAGAAGAAGTAATTATTGGTAATTATTCTGTCAAGTTTGAAGAAATACCAGGTAATTAATCTGTGTATTATGTGGAAACCTACCAGGTAAGTATGTGGTAACTAGTTAATACCAAGTACTTGTTACAGTTTTCTTGTAGTTTACTTTCAGCTACAATCCGCAGTTGATGCATCAATATTAGCTCAGCATTCGTCAAATAGAGAGAACACTAAAGACTCTAAAGGGTTTTCCAGTGACAAAAAGCTAGCTACAGTCTTGCTACACTGTAAGTGAACTTTTGATGTCATTACAATGCTAGTTAGCATTAGCATGCTAGCTAGCCAGCTTTTACCTAAATTGTTTACATTCTGATACAGATTTTGTATTCCCTCCTGCACAGCCGGGAGAGGGTGCACAAGAGCACACATTGAGCCCAAATCGTGGATTGCAGCACGTTTCAGAGTGCCGCTGTAGAAGGACCAGAGAACCAAAACAGGGCGTCTGTCCTTCTTTACCTGGCTGACGTAGATGGCGGCGTCCTCCTCATCGTCGGTCCTGTAGCACAGCGTCAGGCCCAGCTTCTCCTGGCTGTTCTGCCTGCACAGCTCCACCTCCTGTCACACACACACACACACACAAATGAAGGTTTTTCCGTACCATGCTGTAGGCAACCCATACTAGGCCTACTTTGTTTACACTGGACTGGACTTCCAAAACCATCTCAGCTCTAATAGAGTTGTCCCATTGATCTACAGTGGAGCTGATATGACAGCAGCCCCCTTTGGGGAACCAGGTCCATCTCTGTTTCTGTGCTCTACATTGTTATTGCAAGTCAAAGAGGTAAAGGATAATCAATTTGGGAATGTTGTGTTGTTCCATTGTCATGAGTATTTAAAATGCTTGAAGCAATGAGAACCTATGTTAATTTCCTACTTATGTATTCAGGCAACCCCCATCCATCTCTCTCTCTCTCTCTCTCTCTCTCTCTCTCTCTCTCTCTCTCTCTCTCTCTCTCACACGCACACACACACACACACATACACAGACTGATGAAATATTAATCTATCAGTTCCAGTGGGGTTCGGTCCCATGGAGTCTTGTTCTAGTTGTTCACCCCCCTCACACACTCTGCTGCTCCAATGTCACACATTCACCCAGATAGAGACCTAAAGCTGCAGCAGTCACATAATGCAACACACACACACACACACACACATAAACACACAACTGCACACATACAGTACACTGTAGCCCAACGTAAAGCATGACAAAACACAGGACCACACGCGTACAAGCACGCACACACACACACACACACACACGCATGCACTGATCATTTGAATTTCATTTGAATATTCATGTGCATGATAATACAGTTTTTGCTGGCTTTTATTTGCTTAATTCTTAATATAGCCTGCAGTAGCATCAAATGCAAATAAAAAACACAAACATACACACACACACACACACAGCCCCAGCATGTGTCCTGTACATCAACAAAATGAAAGCCTACCGTATCAAACCAAACCCAGCGGGTGGCAACATACGGTGCAGGTCTTTGATGGCCGTACTGATGGTATTTCACTCACTGCCCCCTCCCACAGGAAATTTTCTCTAAATTTAGTGTGACTCGCTACTGGCGCCTTTTGATCTCCGCTGTGTATAAAGGTAATCACATAAAGATAACACCAGGGGTAATCTTTATTAACCCCGCGCTGCCAAATTCATTTCACAGTGTTGTGAAGTTGTGAAAGGAGGGGTCGGCCGTGTGGGGTAGAATGGGGCGAAGGGTAGGAGGAGGGGCGCAAGAATTAAGCCCCAGACCCAATTTCTGGAGTATTTTTTTCTGTCAGGGGAAAACACGATAGCAGAGACTGACAGGGGAAGTAATTAATTTCTGTGGCATTTAACCCCCTGCACAGACAGGCCTGACCTTCAAAGGTTGGTGTTTCCAAGGGGTGTATAATGTAACACCATGTGCTGGTCTACACTACACAAACTGGTACACTTCTCCAGTTTAGTACACTGGCTGGTTTGTAGAAACCCTGACAGTGAAATAACGGCCACATACAGTAGGATCAGACAGCGCTAATGCCTTGATGTCAGCACACATTGGCTGGTACGCTGCTTCCCAGACAGCTGAAGAAGTGGATTAGTAGAGTGAGTTATCATGATGTGCAGCCTATCAGTGAATCGAGTCCAGACATGTGGAGGTCACTGGAACTGAAGGGAGTCCAGATTAGAGATGATTGGATAATAATCTGTACCGCTGTGGGGTAAAACTGAGGACAAAACTCATTTTATGTGGTTTACAATGTACTGGAACAGCCAGCAGTGCAGTGCACACTGTGACAATTGTGGAAATTTCTCTTCTTAATTTACAGTATCCACCAACCCATTTTCAAATCAGCAAGATCACATTTACCAGCTGTCACTACAGTATAAGAGAAATGAAAACATATTGGCAATAGGTGGCGTTCTGTCTTTTAGAGCCACATTAAACATCTGCCAGCAACATCTCAGCTTAATGTTCAATTTTGCAATTACTGAAAAGTTCCATTTAAAGGAAATTAGCATCTGATCTTCATTGCTCGTTGTTTCAAAATTGCAGATGATTACATTCCCTCAGCTGTCACTGTTTTGTAAGCAAAGGTCTTTTAAGATAGCAGTGGTATTACCAGGGCATAGTTGATGCAATGATATTACCAGTGATAGTTTAAGATCCAGTGCACCTCATTAACTGCACACACTGTTGACCAAACAAAGCATTCATTGAAATCTGGATTATTTGACATCATTTTCTCTGGGAAGTATTGGATCTAAAACAGATGGATGCTGTTGAGAACCAGACTCATAGTTTCTCAAAGTCTACATTGACAGCTATAATATTTTGGGTAACTTTACATTTACATGCCCTTTGTTAAACAATACCACGAGTTTGGTAATGCGAGTCTCATTGCACTTTATATTCCATAGTGAATTTTATTGTTAAGCTAGCAATAGTATATATATATATCTCATTTTTTAACTGGTGGATCTCATTTAGGAGTAGAACTCTTCATTTCTGCATCTACAGTACACAGTGATGCAATAGAATAGTATAATACAGATTTGGCAGACAGGCCATGTAACAACAGAGTATAGTGACAGTAGGACTACCCACATGGACAATCTGTGTGAAGCCAAGCTAAACCTGTCAGTCAGAAGTAATGTTCCTGGGAATGGCAGGCCTATTCTCCGTTTCATCCAAGAGGAAAGCCATTTATGCTTCAGTTAGATACACATGGATGGACAGAGGTAAGTGAGGACGTCTGTTTCTGTGTGTGTAGTGGAGTGTCGACCTTGTTCAGATGCTACTGCCGTCACCACACACACACACACACACACACACACACACACACACTCACACGGGACAGTCATTCATCCAGATGAGACTCTAAGGTAGGCCACAGCTGGCAGCAGAAGAATCCTAATGACCCAGAATGCAGTTCACTGAACCAGGAAGTGCCTATTAAACTAGGGAGGACCACTGACAGTAGCAAATGTCACCCATCAGTGTCACCTAGAATCACCTCTGAGTTTACTGTCTAACTTGCATAATGCATCTGTGACGATAAGGAGACTTGTGCATACACACACTGCACACACACACACACGCACACACACACACACACACACACACACACACACACACACACACACACACCTCTCTTCCTGGTCACAGAATTTTAAAACTACACCTTCCTAAACATGATTACTGGAGCTGCTCACTAACCAGACTGAATCTATGAATATGTAGCAGGGTGTGGCTGAGAAAATCTGTATAGATAAAAAATGTAGTGTGCTCATAAATAAATAAATAAATACAAAATTGTGTTATCCATATCTGAAATGTTTTTGTTGTGAGTCACAGCATTGTAATCTATGGAGCTGAAAATTCCCTGAAAATGTGAATATTTTCGAGTTATGCTTTATACAAACACCACCGAATTTATGACAAGATTATTCCCCATTTTAGCAAAAAATACTTTCAATACAGCATTTATCATTCACATGACAAAATGAGCTGCCAGAATATGCATACTCAATTATTTGTGATTCAAATGGAGACAGGTTAATATTTCACAAAGAGCAATAGGGCTTGTCAATAAAGCCACTTTGAGAGCTTTGTCATTGACAGAATTTATGGGATTCAATATTGATTTTTTTTCTCCTTTTTTTTCTTGGAGAGCTAAGCAATAACTCTTATATTCTTTGATGAGCACCCATGCCTTATCTCTGTTTTTTTTAATGGCATGTTGTATGTTACAGTAAGATGCTGTGGATAGTATTGCAACAAGATAGTATAAGGTATTAACATTGAATCTTAAAAGGATGTGTCTTTTTTTTTTTTTACACATCTGTGTGTCTGCTTTGGGGCAACACACAACTGTGCAACCTTTCAACACAAGTAATGTTGTTTTTTTATACATATGTTGAGTTGAAAAGAAACACAACAAATGTGTGTTGTCCCAAACTAGCGATGTGTTAAAAATGACACATCCCTGGGGTTCATTATCTACCAATGACTTCAAGCTTTGAGTTCAAATCAAACTCCCTCATTCTATTTAGAAGTAAGGTTTGCTATCCTCTCTCCAAGCCTCATCTTCTGAACTGAAGTTTGGCTGTTCTGATATAGTTAGAGCCCTCAATCCTATCAATGGTGGATAGGTTGATGGCTCGAAATATAAGATAAACAGAGATAAAATATTGGTAGATAATATGCCAATCACAGGTATGTATTATTATTTGTCAATGTGAGGACATAACATTCTGTAAGAGGACTCATTTGCCCTTGGATTCATTTTCAACACAAACCTGTAAACTCATTATTTCAATGACTATGTTTCTTAGTTTGAATCCCCACCATGCTGGAATCATCACAGATGCCCTCTATTGAAATCAAGACGCCACAGTGTGAATGAATGTCTGCTGTGGTGTAGAGCGTTCCTCCATTGACACTGTGAGTGCTTTGCTGCTCGGTGCATAACTTATTCACAATTTCTATTCAGCTTAAAGTGGCTGTCTGATATGAATATTCCTGAAGGACAGCGTAAGATGAGAGACAAACTGTCTGTGCATGAAGCCACACTGATAATTCCAATTTGTAGGTCTTAAGAGTGGGCTTTTCTTTTTGGTACGGCGGTATAAAGAATGGCCTTCCTCCTTAAACCCAGGGACTTTGCTTTGCTACACAACACAATGTAAACAGTAGATGCTCCTTTCATTGGCTTAGGTGCATTATTCGTGCAGCCAATTTACTTAATGTATTGTTGTGGGACTTGTGTCTATCATATATCAGGCTAGCCTTGGATTATCCACTGGGCTGCGTATCACTAGTGGCACGACCATGGCCTTGTGTCCTACTGCGTCATTGAAAGACATTAAGCCTATTCAGTCGAATCACAATAGGCTGGGAATAGGGAGCAACAAAAACACAAAAAAGAGCATTTCTATTACACAAGTATTGCGCTGTGTCCATCCTGGCCTTCCTATTAGTAAGGAACATACAGTTCCCTGTATGAAAACCCTTTGGTTTTCCATTGAAAAACTGAGTGGTTGTGTCACTTGCACAGTAACAGTTTGATGAACAACTTGCCAGCACCCTTCATGGCCAATGCTACACAAAACACTGTGGAAAAATACAGTGTTGTCCCAGTATGACCACAGTACAGTTCACTTATACAGTGGAAAATCAGATTGATGTAAAACTGTACCTCATACTCGTACTCTTCGGTCCTCTCCACCTCCGCTGGCGTGTTGGACAGATACTCCGGACACTCATAGAACTCATGTTCCATGGTGTGGATGGAGTGACAGCTGGACAGAAAAGAGAGAGAGAGAGAGAGAGAGAGACTGTCAGGTTAAGATGATTATGTTCCCATTTGTATGCATGTGTTTGCTTCGTGTGTTTGTTTGCTCTAAATTGAGATGCATTGGTAATATGTTTTGCTGTTATGCTTTGTCAGTGTAAGAATGATCTTAGCGTGCCAGTTAAATTTCTATCAATCTGAAAAGATGGAGAGAGGCAGAGAGAAAATGAGAGAAAGAGAGGGAGAGAGACAGACAGAGAGAGAAAGCGCAAGGATGGCTGAGTAAAAGACTATAAGTAATTATTCTACACCACAATGTTACTAACCTGATGTTTATCTTTCTCTCAAACAGAACTGATTCAGTATATAAAAGTCTCATCATTTTGTCAAGGAAAGAGTCAAGTTACCTACTAACCTGTGAAAAGTGGCTATTGATTATTTTGTTAGAGTAGGCATCTTATTTCTCATTTTGCGATAAAACTCTGATTGATCAATCACTCTTGAGTGACTGATAGACAAATAAAGAGACAAAGACAGCATTGAAGTGAAGCTACACACTGAACAACAATGTAGACATCAACCATTCCCCCAAACCGGCCATGTCCTCTGCAAAGTGTCACGATGATAGCTGCTTCTCCATAATCAGTGACCAGGGACTGGCTGATTTGTAGTTTTATAGGACAAATTGATTTCATTTGCTGGCCAGCAAAGGCCTATAAATAGCCAGAGAATGGACGTAGCGCCAGACTGCCTGCTCTATCAGCCCATTGGCTTTTAATCGCCCAGCAAAAGCTCCCATTAAAGAAAATGGATGTAGCACACAGAAGCAATTATTGCATGCAGGTTTGGCTCTGCATAATGACATTACAGGGACGTACTGCTTAGCCATGTTGGGGGTTTCCACACCATAATACGACTGCTTAATAACCACAGTGAGATGAGAAAGAAGAATAGAGCAGCCTCAGGGAAGCTTTAGGTTCTTTTGGGAAGGAAAAAACAATTTCTTAGCTTGAGTTATAAAAATACAGGGGCAAATAATTCCCAGCTCATCCAAGCGACATCCTGACACACAGTAAGCATCTGATAGTTAATGATATGTTAGTGTATGTATGTTATTAATATCCACTGTATTGTCTACTGTATATGTCTGTATGCCTGTCAGTGGATGGGTGGTAAAACCTCTACCAATGGCTACAACTGTACAGTAATATCATTGAGTCTCTCACCTGTCAGACAAAAGGAAGGGACAGATGTCGGGGACGGGTGGGGTGGCAGGCCGAAGCTTGGCCAGCGCCATGATGTGTTCAAAGGTGATGTCCGTCTGCGTGCATACATCCACAACGCACACCTCCTGTGGCCCGCCGCCGTGGTTACGGGCAACGGCAGCGGTGGCTCCGTTGGGAGTTCGCCGGAGCACCTGGACGACGATGGGGTCCCGCCTGATGGCCTCAACCACCGCCTCATCGTGGCCCGCCTTGGAGAAGTCACGCCCGTTCACCTGATGGAAGAGGAGAGAAAGAGTCTCATGAATGTTGTTTTATACCGTAGATCGCTCACTGCTGAGGAGATTGTGCACGTCAAAGGCTGTTTGCATCACTTGACTGAAAAGTTAATCGAGTGTTTTTTGCCCTAGGGTTGAGATGCAGGATCAGCCAGGTAGTGCTGCATTTCCTGAGCAGGTGGAGACTGTAGTATCTTCCAACTATCAAGGATGCTTCAACAAAAGGGATCGAACCCTGGACCTTCAGCTGGGAGACAACCTCTCTAACCACTTGGCCATCCTGCCTCCCCAGATGTTGCATGTCATCCAGTGTTGTGTATGATGCACACTGTTTTGTATGCTGTGCCCTGCAAACCCGAATTCCCTCTGCACAATAAATACAATCAATACAATAAAAGATACTGTATCTTGAAAAGGAGAGACTTGCCAATGGACAGTGCAAGGAGACCTCACCACACTTGTTAAAGATCACAGTGCCTCTCTTTTTAACCTTTATTTATCCGGGGAAGGTTTGGCGGACATGCATGCTCTTTTTAGCAACAACCTGTTTCACATTCACACCTGGGAGCGCCGCAGTGAATCCACACTCCTCCACTGTCGGCCACTGAACGGCTCCAGCAGAGCAACAGGGAGTTAAATGCTTTTTGTAAAGGGCACCTTGGCAGTAATTCTTAAGGGAGTGAGCACATTACACATTCTTCTTCCCTACCTACACTTTCCCAGCAGGTTCAGACATTTTAACTGCTGACCAACAAATCATAAGTGTGCTTCTCTAACCTTTAGGCTACTGCTGCCCAATTAGTACAGACTGTATAATGTACTTAGGCAGAATTCCTGTGTCCTCTGTCACACATTTGCAGAAGAAAAAGACTGCCAACGCTGCAAAAAATGCCAAGCTGTCAAGTTTTAACTTGTTTCCAGACCTATCAAGCTCATTCTGTGATATTTTAGTCGAATTATCTCACTGCACTGGCAGATAATCTTTCTGGTTTCAATAAATTTCACTTGATACATGGCAAAATTACTTCTTTCAAGTAATCATCATAAAACAATGAAGAAAATCTTGAAACAAGAAACTTTCTCCAAGAATACTTATACATGGATGAATACACTTTTACCAAGTAAAAGTCCTGAAACAAGTTACATTATCCTGAAAAAAAAGTCACATTTGTTGAAACCGGTAAAATTATCTGCCAGTGCAGTAAGATGATTTCACCAAAAAAAAAATCCTAAAATAAGCTTAATAAGTCTGGATAACAAGATAAATATTTACTTAACAAGTCAGTTTTTGCAGTGAAAATCATACGTTAATGTGCTCGGACTTCGGATCTCATACAGTTTTGCACCAATATTATTTTTCAAACCAAGCCATGCTAATAGCAGTGTTGACATTCCTAAGCAATATTATGAAGCCCTTGGGATGAATAATAATAATAGTTATTAGGGCAATGCACAATAAAATTAAAGGGCAACGGACAAACAGAGGAGGGGAGGGGGAGCAGGAGTGAGCCTTCGCCCCACAGTGCACCTCATTTTTTAGCTTGTTGCTACTGCGGTTGCTATACAACTATTGAAAACCTGTTTGCCACACAGTGCTCCTTTGCTAAAAGCAGAACCATTTTTACCATCATTTATGCCATTTTGCGTGACATGCTGAAAACATGCTAAGCAAGTAATTTCCATTGCAAATAACAAGAGGAAGAAGCCAGTGCTCTGAAGAGAAGTTCCCAGTGGACACAAAGCTTCACGGAGCAGAAAGTGGACTGAGGTGGATCTGCTGGTCTTAATTTGTGAGGTCAGAAAAGGTTGTACTAACAGGGGAAGGATGGAGGAGAGGTGTGCTTGTCTAAGACATCATACTGACAACTGTCAACTAACCTCCTTGTCAACGTGAACACACGCACACACACCCACACACACCTCTGCATCCACTCCATCTCTGGCACCCTGACACCTAGTTTGACCCAATTACAAGGCCTGGCTATGCTGAGGCTGTCAAGTTCAATTTCAATCTATCACATCCTCAGATTGATTGTCTGCATTGATTTTGGATGTCAGAGAGTGTCAGGGTGTTTCTGCAGGGCTGCCTGGCTTGTGAAAGCACCCAAATGCAAAATGTGGAATCACATACTTAATGCCACCCTCATTATCTCGTGAACGGTTTACGAAAATGAAGAATTGGATTCCAAAATGCTTCATATACAATTTTGGAACAAAACTTTAGCTGAAGTTCAGCATTAATATTTCTAATATAGAGGTAAAACTCTGTAAAAGTTAAGCGTTATCATTTTCTCAACCAAGGACTTGTTATCTACTCATTAAGACAGATTATCTACTTGTCATCTATGTTAGCAGTAATCCTTTAAAAGATATTGTACTACGTTTTTCAATTTTGTGACATCGATCCTCTTACTTTTATTCAAATGACAAGTATTTCATTTCGGAAAGAAGCCCTTCACTCCCTGTCCGGCAGTCAAAAATGTATTTTGTGAGAGCAAACTTAAAGAATACTTTACTCCTATTGCAGACACATGAAACCAATGTGTGTTTCTTACAGGTTACATACTGTATATTTTAGGCCTTTTAGACGACGCTTCATACAGAGCGACTTACAGGGATTCAGTGTCTTCCTCAAGGACACTTTGACAGGAGACACGGCTCTAACGGTTTACATTACTGGACACACTGGCTGATGGCTGGATCTAACCTTTGACCTCTCTGTTATGGGATGGCCTCTCTAACCGCCAGGCCAACCTGCCACATAACACTCCTCCTCTAGATCGCATTAACTTCAGTTTACCGTCCCATCTGAACCAATGTGCATCCCTAAAAAAAGTAAAGAAAGTTCCATAACATTGTTCAGTTGTAATGAGATCCAGATGGACGCATTAATCTCCAATCAGAGGGAGAGTTGTGGAAGGCGGGAAGTGATTGTGAGGCTACACCTGGCAGTGTGTTTACCTGCTGTTGTTCCTCTATCCAATCTGCCTGTTGATGAGCTAACTGGAGGCTGATTAATAGCCAGCAGATGTGACAAGGACTGGGGATAATGGCTCAGAACGTGCTGATTTTACAACTTGTGTGTTCGTGCGTATGTGTGTGTGTCTGTATCACACATTTTGCACATCATGTATATTTGCTGTAAATTCACGTTTTGTTCATATTCCCAAATCCTTCACATTGTTATACAATGCCTGCATATTGATAATTTTATAGTTTCCACCTATTTCATAGTGTATTCCTATTTCATATATTTTGTATATATTTTCATTTCATTTATATCGTTTTTTTTTTTATATATTTATGTTAATATATAGCATATATTTCATATTTTGTTATATTTTCATATTGTACATATTCTGTATTCAGCATTCAGTTCTGTAATCCATACTTTTCCCCATACTTTCCATTAATCATTTGCTATATTCTTGTTCATATTCTATTTTCCTGCTTATAATCTATTTTTCTTTGCTGCATGTTATTATTGCTGTTTGCTGCTGCAAACAAATATCCCCATGGATATTGTTCAAGTTTAATCTTATCATATCATGGGAGTTTTCTTTGTGTGTGTGTGTGTGTGTGTGCATGTGTATGTGTGGGCAAGCATGCGTGAGTAGTCTATGTGCAAGTGCAGTCTATGTACTCCAAGCGTAGGTGTGCAGATTCCATCAATATCGAACAGTAATTCCATTTTGATTACAACTTCCCTTTCTCATAACATCTCAACTGCGCTCCTGTGACCCTGCTGATAGAGAGACAATATCAACTCATTACATCATCTGATATAACCATGAAAGCACCTCGAGAACAGTAAAAATAGACCGTTCACACCGGTCCATAGGGGCTGCTGTAATGAACCAACAGTCTAGAGCAGCCTTCATATACGTCTCAAGTTAAAGGTTACCATTGCCAATAAAAAATGGTTCCCAGTAGCCCTAAACCAAACCCTCTTGTCTGTCCAAACACTCCTTCCTAAAGGTCGAGGTTCATTGCGATGTGCTACAGTTTGGGAGGTCTGGATATAGTGTATGTGTGTGTGTGTGTGTGTGTGTGTGGCTACTTGTGCATCAGTGTCTGTGTGTGTTATATCGATCCACAGCCTTTAGTGAAAATGTCAGATCTGTTTGCATGTTATCTGTGTACTTTGTCTCTTCATTGTTACTCACATCAATAATCTATCTATCTATCTATCTATCTATCTATCTATCTATCTATCTATCTATCTAGTTAGCAAGCTAGCTACCCAAACCAAACCTTCTTCTCTGTCCAAACATTCTACCATAAAGGCCAAGGTTTATTTAGCTACCTTTATTTTTGCTGTGTACTGTAGGTGTAATGATGTCTGTCTCCACTATGTTTTCAGCTTTGTTGTCATGCTGAATGCAAACAGTCAGTCTCATGCAATCAGGTTTTAGCTATCAGCGCAACATTTTGCTGTTTGTGATCACAGTGTGGAGATTGCTGTTATATGTGTTGAAACTTGGGTGAAAGTAGCACAATGAAAGCCAATCAGTGACAGGCCTGAGGCTTTCAATATATGCTCAAGAGAGGGCACACGTCAACCTTTAAATGTGTCACATTCAGCGTGGGGTTTTATCAGTTAGCCACTAAGCGGCTAAATGCTGTTCCCTCTTTTAGATACAAACAGGGGAGATAAGGAAAGCACAGTGATAACAGTAAGTGTTTGTCTGTTTGTGTGAATGTGTGTGTGTGTGTGTGTGTATGCACGTGAATGTGTGTGTTTGTTGAACAGAGATAAGAGCGTGATGGAAACCACTCAACCTCACAGCTAAATCTGACAGATATCGTGTCATTGTGAGCTAATGGAAGCAAACACACACACAAAACACCCCCCAACCTCCAAACACACACACACACACACACACACACACACACACACACACACACAGTTTAAGCAAGCATTACGTCAACCCCGAACAGAGTTGAAACAGCGGTTTCAAGGCGGTTGTTTGCATAGGCCATGTTTGACTGCACAATGCCAGTATCTCACACTGAATAGGCCTACAATGGACCGCAGAACAATACCAAGACAGCCCGTTTCCCCTAGAGAGACCCCTGCCTATTCAACCCAGCCCTCTATCTGCCTCTGAAAAGACACAGCGCTCAACACCACCAGCAAGCTTTTCACCACAATACCCCAAACCATGATCTTTGTGAACTTCAGTTCAATACAAGTGGGGTGTTTTTACAATCATGGAAATTGGCATGTTTGTGATAAAGGAGGAAGCTCAGGTGGCGTGGCCCAAATAATCTGCCAAATCTCATTTCTCTTCCTCCTGCGCTGCACTGAGACGATTCAGAGGAGCGCTCTCGTCTGGCGAGGGCCCGCTGTCACAAATGTCTCATTTCAATAATAACAGTCTCTGACACGGAATGGCACCTAGCGCGGCACAGGGAAAGATGAGGGTTTCATAAATTTGAATGGCAGGCTGTGCAACTGGTGGGCCATGCTGGGTCAACTCAATCACATTGACCCTTGCCTTGCACTGGATGAGAATATCATGCTGCTATTGATACCTATGTGACAACCGCCTATGGAGAACCAACAAAACAGAATGGAGGGTTTGAAATAAAGTCGAGGGAAGGGCGGTGATCCTGCTGCAGAAGCTGTAAATAGCCAGAGGCCGTCTTCGTCGTTTTCAAACCCTATGAATATCTTACCTCCAAACAAGTCCATCATTCAATATTTCTAAAACACTGAGGATCCTTTCTGAAAAAGTATTAACATTTTGTCAACGAAGGGCTGAAGTTACCTACTGTCCTTGAAATGTGCCTTTTCTGTGTCATGGATCATTTTGTGAGATTACGTGACACTTTTTCAAATGGTGAATATTTCATTTTGGACCAAAACTCTTCAATGCAAAAGTGAATGTGAAAAAAAGAACAACTTTGATTATTACCCCTCAACTGCAACTATGCACCAGTTCAGATTGCTGTAAAGGGTCTGACATTTGGGCAGAGCAATTTGCACTCAAAGGTGATGAAGCAGCCCATATCTTTATTTGAGATTACTTGAGAATGGCTGCAATATATAATTCACCACCATTATATCAGTTTCAAGCTGAATATGATGACTCTCTGGACCTTTCTTAAATGCCTTTCTTAAATGGTTCATTGTTTTAACCTGTATTTAGCCAGGGAAGATTTGCTGAGCATGAATGTGTGTTCTTTTTCATCCTGCTTCACACTCACATTCAAACCTGGCACCTTTACTTGCTTGTGGGCACGTTGACAGTAGCTGTGGGAGGAGAGAGCATGTATTGTCCAGCGGGTCCAGGATTCAAGCCAGCAACTCTCCAGTCACAAGGCTTCTGCTCTAACTTGTAGCCTCCCACTGCCATGTTTCAGGAAAATAGATGAACCCAAGAGACAATGGCTCATGCATGTAATTCGCTGTCATTATATCCATTTTGCGTTGATTGCCTCGACTCCCAGGGTGTTTCTTAAAGGGCTACCTTTCCAACTGGGTCTATCTGTCGTTCGTGTATCATTTACCTTCCCCCAGCAACCGGAAATAGATTATAGGAGAGGAGAAAAGTGGAGCTGCGAAGTGCAAAGAGAGAACTGTGTCCGTCTGTTCATCTGTGCCTCAGTCCATTTACCAAAATCTTAGTCGAACGGCAAAATTTGGACTTCAGATGACTATAAAACATTCAGATCCAGCCATCCTTTTCTCGCAATTTTCTTCAGATATTGGAAGATTCACTGCAGAATAACAAAAAGCCTGACTCAACTTTAAAAATCAATGAGGAAGATATTGAAAATTCACTCATTCTCTGTTTTACATTGCAGGATAGCTTCTCTTTTCCAATCAGCGACTGTTCACTATGCATTGTAACGCTCTGCTGTTTTCCATTTCTGTATCGCACCAATTAATCAAAGTGACAAGGTATTTAATGAGAGGCAATTAGAGTGTTAACCAAAATGCAAATCAGAGAGAGAGAGAGGGACGAGAGAGAGAGAGATGCGTGTGTACATGCATTCATGTCTGTGTGTGATGCATGTGTGTGTTGTAGCAGTGTTGGCTGGGGGTGTGCGTGTGTGTGTGTGTTGTGTGCATGTGTGTGTGATAAGCCGTGGCGACTGGTTCAAGGAGATTCTGCTCTCCACGGAGGATAGCGTTCTGGTCTTAGGAGGATGCTTTTACGCTGAAACGTGTTCAGCTCCCCCCCGTGTGTGTTTATGTACCTGTGTCTGCGCCTATGTCCGCGCCTACGAGTGTGTGTACACCTTGTAATGAGTGTCCTTCACAGTTTCTCACAGATATAGGCTCTTGCACAACAGGAGAAAACAACCAATTAGTTCTGCATGAGAGAGACCGCATGACAACATGAAACATGGATTAAATAGCTGCTGTCTGGATTGACGTCAAGTAGCCCTCACAGGTCAATCCCTTCCACATCACACAGTCTGCAGTGGATTAGGCTGTGTGTCCGCTGGGAATCTCTCTTCACAGTGCTGGCTTGTTTCATTTTGTAGCTTTTAGCTTCAGCCAGAGAGTTAAAAGTTAAAAATGTTTGAACTTTAAGCGAAAGAGTGACGTGCTTCATTTTCAGTAGTCTCACCGAAACAGCAGACCATCACCAGTGCTTCCCACACATATCTGTTTAGTGATACTATAGCTAATAGTAGCAGGATGACAGGGTGGCCTAGTGGTTAAAGAGAGTTACAGCGTCCTTCACCTGGGTGACCTGTGTTAAAGCCCATCTGCAAGCATCTGCAGACACTGACTCTCTCCCATCTCCAGGGAGGCTGCTCTGTAGCTGATCCTGCACTCTGATCTCCCTGTGGAGGGGTAAAGCAAAAAGACAATTTGTCTTGCATTATTATTGTCACTAAAGGAAAAGTCTAACCTTGGATACTCGTCATCACTCTTTGGGATGAACTGTTGTGATTTACTTTTTTGCCGTGTCCACTTTATTTCTTTCGTCAACTTGAAACTACTTCAGTTTGTGATTCCGTACGTTTCCCAGAATGATTTTTGACAAACCCCAGAAAAGGGGCATGAACTTGTTGTTTCCAATCATAGATAGCCAGCTAGCCAACTAGTTTATGATTGCGCCCGCACAACTTACTCAAAACACCACGTCTTGTGGTTGCATGCATTCTGGTCTATTGAGGCTACTGTTGGTGGAGAAATTGGTCTCTCTGCCTCTTCTACGATGGATTTCTCCCTGTATGATTGTTGAACATCAGTGCAAAATGGTGAGTCTACAAAGAAGCCCTTGCTCTTTGATTTTGAGGGGTTGATACCATAACGTTTACCGTTGATTTTGTTAAATTTGTTGACGTGACGTCACATTGTCTACGTTTGACCAGTTATCCAAGAGAATAAAATACACCACCAAACAACAAAATGGGCGCAGAATGCAAGGTCTATCTCCGATAGATGTTTTTTTTACCAGCGTTCAAGTGTTTTAGGCTGGATTTTTCCTTTAAAGAAAAAAGCTTGCCTGTTGGACTCGGGCTTATTGCCAACAGATCTGACAAAGACAATGATGATATACTGTGGTCTCGCTTTCCTCACTCACTGACTCACCCTCTGCTGTTTCCTTTAATTTGTCTCATGGATTTGTGTTTTCTTATCTCTACCTTTGTTTCTCTCACTCTCCTTTCTATGGAGTATTCTTTCTTTCGCTGTCAAGGTTTCTCTCCTTTCTGTTTCTGTCTGTCTCGTTCATTTTAATTCAGTTCAATTCAATTCAATCCATTTCAATTCAATTCAGTTGGCTGAATGTTGAAAAGTATATCGCCAAAGCATCCAAGTTGAAGTTAAGTACATCTTTAGAAAATAAATAAATTCTACATCGCTCTATCTCCCCCCCCCTCTCTCTGTTTCTGTGTGTGTCTCTAGGGTTTTCTCTTCTCTGTCTCTCTCTCTTTCTCTCTCTCTCTCTCTGTCTGTCTTCCCCCACCCCTATAACAACACCAGCGGTGGAAACAAGCACGTAGACATCAGAGGCTGTTGACTTGTGACTCTGTCATGCCAAGCAGCCATTTCTGATGTAAGTGGGGGAAATCAAAGGTTAACATCTGTCAGCGAACGCATTAAGAACCATCTCATTTCCTGCTCTTTGTACCACTTCCATATGCAAGGCAGGCTTCCTTTCAATTAGACCTCATGAATACAGATACTTCCCACTCGTAAAGCATTGGAATGAAACATGGTTCCTCTTGTATTATGCTTTTTGGAATTACAATACGAGCAGTAAAATCACAGCAGTGCATGTGTTTGTGATTCTTCAAGGCAGAGACATGCCCCATTCTGCATCATCAGAAAGGTGACACTATGTGTAAAGCCAAAACAGGGTATAAGCTTGCATGTTAAAACATTGCATTGTTGCATTGTTAAACCAATTAAAACATTCTTCCCTTGACTTTTTACCCCAGTGTACCATTGAAATAAAAAAAAAAGATGATGGCAAAAGGCAAGGGGCTGGTCTCATGCCGCCTGCTTTAACCCACAGTCTTATTCAACATCTACATCTCCAGTTGCCAATGCCAACTTGGCAGTTTTCTTCATTTTCCATCATCAAATGACTAATGCCTCCGGCCTGGTGGGCTCATACATCATGGCAGGGCCAATGTGTCTGTGTTTAACTAATGGGCTCTGTGTCCTCAACCAGCCACGGATGGCTCGGGTTATGACAAACTGCATCAACAAGACATTCATTACCCTCAGCATCCTAGCAACCAAATCACAATTACCGCGATCCACGAGTGAGCATCCGGCCCCGCTGCCTCGCTCTTATCCCTCGCGCACCACGCTGCCAATGCATAAATTAGCCTGCTTTTGTCACGTCGGGGGGTGGCGGCCGGAGAATTAGCCCGGTTTGTTTTGCGTGTGATGTGAGAGGGCGTGCTGATGGAGGATGACTGCAAAACTTCTCCTCTGACAAATCAATACATGTCACTTTCACTTTCACTCTGTGAGGAGTGTGTGCCGGTAAATATGTATGTATGTGTGTGTTAATATATATGTATGTGTCTAGGGAGTAACAGTGTGTTTGCGTGCGTGTATACGTGTGTGTGTGTGTGTGTGTGTGTGCATCCATGCAGATAGTTGTCTTGACTGACTAATGTACTTGGCCTGCACAGTACCAGGACTCTATTGTTGCACTGTGTCCTCCCCACAGTCATTAGATTGCCATTAATCTCTCGTCTGCCATTAAAACAACAGCCAGCGAGCAGGACTGAACAATAGGCCGGCCCTCCCTCCAGCCCCTCGACACATACTAGCAATGTGTTTGAATTAGGCTCTCGGGGGTCAGCGATTAGACCCACATAATTCAACCAGACTGCTGAGTTCACATGGAGGTTATGTGTTACTCCTCTATATGGGAAAGGTGCATGACATGAAGTGTCCATCTGAATGTGTTATTTAATCTCTAGCTTAAAATCATATTTATCTCAACACAAGTGAAAGCAGGGCAGTGGAACGCAGTGCTGTTGCTTGTTTTGTCAAAGAGCCATGGTGCTGGAATCATCTTTGCCATAAAGTAAATCAGTAACCAGTACAAATGAGTTTTGTACCAAAATGATGTGTCCACCATGTTTAAAAAGAGACTAAATGAGGACTGCAGGTAAATTAATGCTTTGCTTGAAAAAGCAAAATAGCATTTGGAAAATAGCGTTATGATAATAAATATGCCCAAAGAGGATTTTTGTGCTAAGTTGTTTTTGGAAAAAGAAAGTGTCGCCTGGGTTTGGCTTAGTGCAGCAGTTGACTCTGACTTTTTTCTGTGGGTGGTAATGACCCATTCAAGATCCCATTCAGTTTCTGCTTCCCTTGTTTCCATTGTTGTGGGTCTCGGCAACAGCAGTGCTGTGGGTGAGCCAGATAGACACACTACCGGGGGTTTAATAGTGTCAGGAAAGCAACAGCACATGGCAACCACCAGCCAAGAGGGAGAGATAGGGTTGACTGAATACATCAGTTGGAAATTAGCATGGCTTCTGATTGCTCCAAGCATTTTGAATACTCATAAGTCTGGAACAGCAAAACATTCCCAAATTAATAATGCCTCTTTGACTTATAGCAACAATCTAGAGAGGAAAAATGGCTGGAAACTGATGCTGGACCCAAGAGCATCTTTGACTGAGTCATTTTAGTTCCACTATAAAACAGTGGGGTGAAGTTTATCTTAAAACTAAGACTCTTAGAGCTAAAGTGAGAGCAAGACATGCAGTAAGGAGGCGTCTTTATTGGATGCCAGTTCCCTTTGAATTCTTTTCACACGAGCACAAATTTGGTTGAGGGCAAAACGAGCCGGCTCCGGATGCAGGGGCATAATTAGCAAAACATGCTAAAGCCTGGAAAGTGAAAACATTTTACAGGCGAGGAGGAAAATAAAAGATTTATGTGCAGCTGTTTGCATAAAATTAAGAGAGGTTTTTTTTTTTTAAATAAGCCTAGAGTGTGAACTTAAAAAAAAAAAAGTCTCCCCCCCCCCCCCCCCATCTAACACTTGCCTTTTTCATTTTAAAGTGATGCATGTTTATGCTCACTGGAAGCACCTAACCTATTAGCATTATTCATAACATGAAGCTTCCCCAGTCCGCCCTTTGGTGGAGAAGAAAAACGACTTCACACTTCGCTAACTGCGAACGGGCGAGAAGAGCTATTCCTGGAGTGAAAAATACCTTCGGTTCCAAAAGCACGGTTGGTTAGTTAACTGAAAGACATACTGAGGTGCAATTTACCACCCATTCGACCCGCCTCAATCAAGACTTTAGACTGTATTCAGAGATTCAGGCAGCTGAGTAGGTCTACAGTATGAGTGAGTGAATGGCTAATCACATCCACCACCAACGCATTATCAGTCGGATGATGATTAGCGACTGCGTTCCAGTAATTTTTAGGCGGTATCGCAGATTGACTCGTTAAATTAGACCATTGATTCTCAAAATGGGTCACAGGCCTAATTCTGGTGGGTCTCTCCACATAATAAGAACATGTGGATCATGATTTCATGAGCCAAGGCTGTATTTACTCAGGAAGATTAAGCTGATTTTTAACTTCTTGTGGCCCGGATCTGATCTTTTCATAGCTGGAGAAGTGAAAAATCAGCTTTCCATGTTGTTTCACATTGGTAAAGAGGCGGTCTTCTGTTCCTGTGTGACTGCAGCATGTATTTCTCATTTCAGTCAATATAGGGCTGAGAGATCAACTTGAGGGGTAGATATTTCTTTCCAGTTTTGTAACTATTGTCCAAACATCTCTGAAGCATTTCTGCTTGAGCAATTCTTACAGTTAACCATGAGAAGAGTCAGGAGACGGAGAGTGCCTTTGTATTTTTGTCAGTCAACATTTCGTCTGCAGACGTGTTTTAAGAAATACAAAATACAGCAAGGAGATCGCTTAATGTAACATATCGCTGTTGGGTGAAAATCTTGTTTCTCTAAAATATAAACTTTTGAGGAACTAAGAAAAACTGCCTTGTTTTGCTTGCATTTTTCAGTTTATCCAATGGGGTTTGAAAGGATTTAATAAACCCAAAGGTAATAGAATTTTCCCAACCCATGTCATCCAAATCACCAAAATCGGAGTTGTGTGGTCTTCACCAGACACTGACTCTATGTAGTCTTGCTCATTGTTCACAGACCTTTTTTTGGGAGTTTGTGTAGGCTGCTTGCGACATGCTATGATTTCAGCAGTATTAGCTATCCACTCAAACATTCCCCAGACCTAACAAGATTTAATGAAAACAAAGCCAAAGAAGAGGCAATCTAATACACTTCCCCAAACTAACAACAACCAAACACCCGTCCACACACAGTGCTCCAACCCCTCTCCATCCTGAGGGCATTTCCCATCTCAGCACAAGGCTCATAGTTACACCCCGCCCTAAGTGTAATCATCCCTCCTACCATGCAGATGGTTTAGTGTTATCCTATCTGTAACTGGACTCGGCGCCAGGCACTGAGTGGGCCTAATGACTCCTAAACCCAAGTTGGTTAAGTGGGAACTCAACACCAGCGCCCTGCAGTAACCTAATCTCCCTCTGGACCACCTGGACCCAGCCTGCACACTCTGGGTCCAAAATGCATTTGGCACTGGGGAGTTGGGCGATCAGTCCACAATAATACATTTACATTTTATGCATTTAGCTGACACTCTTATCCAGGCAGTTACGGGAACAAAGAGTGCAACGGCAGAATTTCCTTAAATTCCTATCTGACAACGGTGTGTATGATGTCAGGATGGCAGAGAGAGAGAGACAACATCATCACCAACGTTACAAGCAACCAACTGTAAGAAGTTGAAGACTCGAGAGACAATAGAAGAAGAAGGAAAAACTGGAGCTTTTCTTTTTATAGGATACTGACATTTGGTCTCCGATGAGGATTGCACCTTCGTTGCCAAAGAACTCATCCAAAGATTTGAGAAATTGTATGGTGATGTGAAGGATGTTGGCATTTGCTCGTCTCAGAATTTGTGTGTGTACCACTGGAAAAAGTAGGAATGAGCGTTTTAGCATGATTTCTGGGGCAATTTTTGTGCATATTTTGTGTGTGGTGCATGTGTGTGTGTGTGCATTTTTGTAGCATATACAAATGCCTGCAATGTATCCATAACAGCTCCAGATGGTGCGTCGTAACATCTGTCTAACCCGACACAACATAGCCTGCAGCGTGTGGCCATAAGGTGTATTATTGGGTTATTCTGGCACAAGGTTAGCTTCAAACCAAATAACAGTCACCGTCTGACAGCACACAGACTAGAGGAAATTAGTGTCTCTCTCTCACACACACTCACACGCACACACATGCTGAATGACAGGCTTCCTGTTCCTGTCTCTTCCATCACTCTCTCTTTCTTTATAGGGTGAACACCGACACACACACACACACACACACACAGTCAGTGGCACCTCAGAGGGCGGGCTTTGCCAAACTGTATTAATGAGACGGATAGACAGAGGCAGTGACAAACAGGCAGAGAGACGGACAGGGGCAGCGGAGTGGAACGGACATGAAACAGTGTGTGGTGACTGATAAGTGATGGGTGGAGGAGGAGGGCGGGACCATCCATTTTGGAGAGGGCGAGGCAAGGAAGGAGGGAATGAAAGGAAAATGAGAAAGACCCTATTTCCATGACTTATTGTCACTTCTCACAAGGCACAAAACTCTCCCTTTCTCACTCTCCCTTTCCCTTGCTCTACTACTGTACTTTCTTCTCCATCTCTTTATTTCCCTTTCTCTCTCCCCCTCTCCCTTTCCATTTCTCTGTCATTCACCCCCCTCCCACCTCTGTCTTTCCCCTGTTTCTCCTGGTTCCTATCGTCTTGGCCAGGCCACTTGGCTGTTCGGTGAGTATGGTAATCAGTGAGAGGCTGATAACAACTGATAAGTCCCCTTGTCTGGAGGCTAAGAGCTTGACTGACATTTTTACACAGCTGTAAAAAGGGACAGCGCGCTATAAAGCTGATGGATGGAGGCTTGGATCGTGTGTGATTTTCCTTGTATGTGTGTGTGTCTACGTACATGCATATAAACCCGCGCATACATCTGTTTATATAGCCTATGGGAGTGTATGTGCAAATATGCTTATACATGATTAACATGATTGCGTACCTGTGAGTTTGTGTGTCTTTAAGCGTGTGTACACATGTGTTTGTATGCCTCCCGTGTGCTGTTGCATCCTTCACCTTGTCACACACACACACGCTCCTTCTCTGTCTTCCAGTCCTTGGCCTGGATGTCTGGAGGGGAGACAGGGGGGCCGAGGAGTGTCACTCTCCTCACAGCAAGGGCTTTCATCCTGGGCTTATCAGAGCCAACGCAGGGGGAGATCGCTGGCTGCTGGAGCGAAACGCTGGCCGTCCCTGTTACCCCTCCACTCCGGCCCTGCCTTTGCATGACTTTGTGACCCCCCGCCACACACACACACACACACACACACACACACACATGCAGCCAGGAAAGGGAGTGTATGCATGTTTGCTTGCAACCAGACACACAAAGAAAGAGACAGCTAAACTGATAGATTGACGTACAGGATGACAAGCTTTTGTCTTGGTCTACCTCTCACTCGGTCTCACTCTCTCTCTTTCTCTCATGTACACAAACACACACACACTCACACACACACACACATATGCGTGCGCGCAAATGCACACCCACATTTGTTTATATTCAAAATATCTCATCACACTCTTCCTATTTTTCCTCTATTTTTAAACTTTCACACGTGTGTTCCTAGAACGCACAACAACACCACCAGGATGTTGTTTCCCACATTAACCTGGCACTGATGCTGAATAATCACCCATTTCCCCTTTCCTTTTTTGGCCGGGGCCCAGAAGACGTGCTACCCGCGGTGACAAGGCCATATGCAGCTCTAAATCATGTGATATTATCACCACGCTGTGCTCCGACGAGCCCCATAACCATGATGGAAGACACCAGATGATCTGTGTACAACAGCAGAGTTCATTTCCAAAGCGCTGTATTAACATTTTGGGGAAAAACTTCATTACCTGAAGTTCATCAGTCAGTATTTCTAAGCCAATGGATCCAGTCCAGTCTGTAAATGTGCAATTAAAGATATAAGCTTCCGCAAGAATTAATCTGTTGATGCTACAATGCTACAACAGAGATATGATAGGTAATGTTGTTGTAAAGTGCTTTTTCTGACACACAATACTAAACTGACATCCACAACCAACCATGCCAAGTGTGTGTTTGTGTGTATGTGAGAGAGAAAGAGAGGTGAGATGAGGACGATAAAAGTCATTTTGAGTTGCTAACTAGAGGTCAGGCTTGTCAAGTGGAATTAGACTCACAGGTGGAAAGGTCACACTCACCCACACAGGCCGACAGACAGACAGACAACTTGTTGGGTTGAAAAATGCGAGACAAAAATGAAAAGGTCACTTCATTCAATACTTGCTGCAAAGCTCAAAATCCCATCAGAGAGACAAGAAAGAGACGGAGAGAAAGGGAGAGTGGAAAAAAGATAAAAATCAGAATTCTTGGCCAGTGTCATGCTTCTCTAGGAAGTGGACAGTTGATCAGTCAGGTGATACCGCCTCCCTTTGGTCTTCTCTGTCACATTTAATGGACCACACACATTATTCAGAATAGAGCACTTGGGGCATAAGATGGATGGTTAAATTTATTACCTTTCTGCCTTTATTCCCTGCCTTATTTCCTTACCTTATTACTCTTATTACTCTAATCTATCATACATGCTCCTTCTAGGGTCACAGGAATGTTTTGCTGTTGTCGGGTGAAAACTTTGTAACTCTAATTTGGGTGATTTTCACGTTTTCACTTCAATTGAAAGATTACACGCTCCTCTATGGGTTGAGAAAAAGCTGTGACCTCTTGGGTTTATGAAACCCTTTCAAAACCAATTGGAAGTTGTGTAAAATGCGCTGTCACCAAGCTAAAAACAAGGCTGTTTTTTCTTAGTTCCTGAAATGTTGACATTTTGGAGATACAAGGTTTTCACCTGACAGCAACGATTTGTTACATCAGTTGTCAGGCTAGTGAAGCTTACACTCCATACTATTGGTTGCTTATAATGCTGGAGATAACATTGGTTTTCTCTCTGCTGTCAGAATAAAACCACATGTGCAAAAAGTATTTTCTGTTTTTTACCATGGCTCTTATGAGTTTTTAGCAGGTTTTAATATGCTCAACAGATAAATGACCTTTCCATTCTAGTGAGAAAAACCCAAAGACCAAAGTTGCAGTTGTGTTTTTACCCCAGCAACATCAACATATTCCACCTTTTGAATGGTGATTCCAGTCTGGATGATGTCATGCTCCAGGTCTGAGGTGGCCATATGGAGGTGATGGCTGTGTGAGTCTGACCAGAGCTTCCCCTGCTCTGTGTGGCGCTCGCTGGACACCCTAGGAGGTGATGGGGTGGAGGGGTTTCTGTCTCGCCCCATCATGCTGTCTAACAGGCTGGACATGTGGCACAGCATCTGTCTCCGGAGGACAGAGCCACGACAGAGAGAGGCCCGGTTCACAGCCATACACACCCGCACACACACACACACACACACACACATAATAAACATAACAGTGCTGCCGGGTTAAAACTTCTTATCTCCAAAATGTGAACTTTTCACAAACTAAGAAAAGCAGCCTTGTTTTTTGCTTGACCACCACGCATTTTTGAGTTTATCCAATGAGTTTTTAATGGGTTTCATAAGCCCAAGGGATGCCGAATTTTCACATTTTCTCAAATTTAAGAGGAGCATGTAATCCCTCAACGGAAATTAAAACCATGAAAGCTTGCCAAAATTAGAATTATGAGGCAATATGAGCAATATGCACATGCAGGTCCACACACATGCACACTCACATGTATGCAGGCACACGTAGGCACACGCATGGATACAGATGGATAGACACATGGATGGATACACATTCACAAATACACAATTCCACAATCATTCTACAATTTCATCACACTGGGAAGACTGTGTTGAATCAATATATTGTGAAGTGGGTGATCTGTGTTGTCCAGGATACTCTCCTATTGTACACTACATTTAGTGGTTCAAGATTACATTCAATAGTAGAACCAACATCCAATAGCTGAACCTAGCTCAATAAGCAGCTATAAGCAAACTGCACACATTTACAACAAGCCCTTTCCTGTTCTGTTAAATTTTGATTCATCACTTTTTCCTCCATAAAAAACAAACTCTCTTCTATCACTTAGAACAAGCAGGGATCAGGGGAAGATTAAACACAGGATAGAGACAATGTGATACAATGGTGCTGACCCTGTTACAACCAAGAGGACAAAACACATCTCTCCTATGAGGCTATGTAGGCCAGAGGCTGTGGGGCAATTTAATACAGCCACTAGCAAAATACATGGAATGACAATCGCTACAGCGAGAACGGAGCCACACAGCCACACATATGGATGGATGCATGTGAGTGTGAAGAAATACACACACAGGCGCACACAAACACACACAGTCACAAATGAAAGTTGAATGTGAGCAGTCTGACGAGAGTCATAAATCTCCTGGTGGCCGCTGGGCAGCCGGGGTCGGGCAGCCAGGAATCCTGTCAGAATGGAGCGGCTGTGTGAACAGATAGAGCCGCTGTGCTATCAGAGACACTGAGGCAAGCCTGCAGGCTGAACACTGGAAATGGCCTCTGAAACGCTCTGCTACTTGTTCGAAATGAAAGGTGTATAATTGAACAGTTCTATTCCAAACACGCTATATCCATTTTGGGAGAAAAAAAAACCAAAACATTACCTGAAGGTTAGCACTCTGTAACTCTGAAAAAGCAGCAATGCATTTTGTTGAAGCGCTATCATTTCATAAACTTGTCCTGCCCAGGGACAACAGATGCAAATTAGCTGGAAGCTCTAACTCTGGTGCTTCTTTTAAATTGTGCATTGTCCCTGTAAAAATAAATAATAAAATATAATCAAAAATAAACTTCAGTTAACTACCAGACTTAAACAAGTAAACATGTCATGCCCCACAAATGATGCAGGCACCTTGAGCCAATCAGTAACAAGTAAACAAAGGTTGTAGTGCCTTCCTAAGGTCAGCAATGTCACGCATCATTCCCCGAAGTTTCATCAAAATCCAATCAGTGGCATCAAAGATATTTTATGTGACATACAGACAATTAAACATTGTAGCGCCCCCCTAAGGCCAATCAGTAAAATTTTGAAAATGCCAAAGCGGAGCAGTGACACACGTCATTCCCCGACGTTTCATCAAAATCCAGTCAGTGGTGTCCGAGATATTGTGCATGACGGATGGACAGACAGACGGATGGACAGATGGACGGACGGACTGATGGGGCCGATCCACAGTCCCTCCCCCAGGTTCATTGTGGGGGTCAAAAACCAACATTATTTATCTTTATTTTTTCATTATCGAGTAGGTGTCATATTTTTCAAATGGTGGGCATTTGAATGACACTCAGTTGCAGTTAGGCACTAATTAATAATCCCTTACATTTCTATTTGAAAAGAGCACCAACACATCAAACTGACTTTCCTAAATGCCTCACTGGTCTCACAGGGAATCCCACTGTGGAGGAGTCACAGAGCAGGGAGGGAGCTTCTGGAGAGACGAGGGAGTGACAGAAACACAGCGAGAGAGATTCAGCGCTGGAGCATGTGAGGACAAACCAGAGAACGACAGCGTATTTCCAATCCACCAGTACCATTTTGCACCTGTATTGTCCCTGCTATGCCTATGGTACAGTATCAGCATCATTTAGTTTTCTACTGGAATAATGAGCAGGTGTCGTCCTTTTGAAAGTGGACCAGTACCAAAAACACATATGAGAGTCTGTGATGTGGTGTGTGTGGGTGTGGGTGTGTGCCAGAAAAGAAAGCAGAGAGGAGAAAGACAGATTGTCAAGAGAGAGAGAGAGACAGAGAGAGAGAGAGAGAGAGAGAGAGAATAATGAGGGTTAGAGAAGGAGACAGAGTGAGGAAGGAGGGGAAAGAAATGAGTCTGGAGTGTGGACAGGAAACAGAGACGGAGGGATTCTTGAGGAGTCTCTCTGGATTTGCAGAATCCCCTCTGCTTCTGAGTTTCGGCACAAAGTCACACTGACACACTTACTGCCTGGTGAGCTACGGCCCCCAAACTGATTTACTGTCTCTTTCTTTCTTTCTTTCTTTCTTTCTTTCTTTCTTTCTTTCTTTCTTCCTTGCTGTCTTTCTTGCTTTCTTTCTCTCTTTCAGTCTCGGTGTTGCTGTGAACTGCAGGTGTCTGAGTGTGGGATTAGGAACATATAGGCATTGCCAGACGGCGATTAAATTGCCACAGTGGTCAACCATAAGCTCTGATTTGCTGACTGTCACACATACAGTACAGAGCTGTAAACAGTAAGCGGCTGTGCTGAGACACACACACACACACACACACACACACACACAATATTCTTGGAAGCCTGCCACAGTGCCAGGACACCCACAGCGCGATGAGGAAATCGGAAGCAACCATAAGACTCACTTCTTTGTTGTCCCAGCCAATCTGCAACCAAATAGTGAGCAATCTAAAAATCACCATGTGTTTTGAGGATAATACAGTGTCTACTCTCACAGCTTTTGTTGCGTCAAATGATACTTTCATGATATATTTTCAACAATCACAAGGCAGATTTGTTTTCTTCACGTTGTTGTAGGTTAGCATGCTCATCCCTTTGTTTTGTTTACTACTTCCATACAGCTAAACAGTACAGAAAGCGCCGCGGACCCCCTAGGGTTTCCATTGACACGGCTAATTTTCCTGCTCTCCACCCAGGCAGACAACACAGACATTCACCGTCTCATTAAAGCATGGGAGCGTTCAGGCTGAGAGCATAATGAGCCCGAGACCGCCGCGCTGTGAACAGTGTTCATAAAGGCAGCCTCTAGGAGTGAGGTAAGGTTAGTGATGCTGTATTCCTTACATTTACATTTTAACCATTTAGCCGATGCTCTAATCCAATGAGGGAGCAGGTAGGGGTTCAGTGTCTTGCTCAAAGGCACTTTGGCAGCGCACATGTGACAGAGTGTGCTTAATAGAGTAACAGTGACTTTCCACAAGATAGTTATAATCGCTTCACTGTCGTCGTCATAATCATCATCGTCAAAAACAATAGCAACAGCCTTGCAGTGAGCATCATAAAACTAATAAGAAGAATCACAATCGTCAACGTCATCATTATCATCATCGTCATCATCATCGTCATCATCATCATCATCAGACAGCAGCCTTACAATGATTTTAACTTACTAACATCACAAAGTAGAGAATAATAATAATAACAATAGAGAAAGCATGGCACTAACACAGCCAGGAATAAGGAATTATGTTTGTTTTTTCCCATAGTGCCTCCCATGCTAGAAATGTACACAATCATGTTAATGTTGGGCACTTTGGATGAAAGCATCCGCCTAATAGTATAAGTTACACTACAAAACTAATGAGAAGTATTCAACTGAATGGCTTGTTCTCATTGTGCCGTATCCAGTTTCCCCACTGTCTGAAACCGTGTAAGATACTAAATGATGAATGAATCCCCGCTGCTGTCCTGGTATTTGCCCGTACTGTACTCGACAACGCAGAGAAACACCGAGCACGTGTTTCCGACATTCAGCTCCACACATAAACAACAAGTCACCAATTGCTGCTGTAGCGTAAAAACCATGTAACGTAATGTCGTTTTCTTACTTGATTTGAAAGTTACCCTGGTCATTTATGTAATCAGTGAGTTCCATAACCATTGCACCTTTGAAAGCTGTTTAAACCCCACTGCAAAATTTCCAAAATATAAGGGAGTCAATGAGAACAAACATATTATTTTCTTCTATTCCTGAAAAAATGACTTTCTGGAGATATGTGTTTTTTGTCTGTCAACAGCAGTAGAGAACATTCACACTTGCTGACTCTTCATATCTAATCAACACATTCCAGCCAAGCCCAGTACAATATCACAAGTTATACATTCACCACATTTTACTGCTCGTAATGATAATATGATCGCTTGTGGGGATAATATGACAGTCTATTGCTGTTATCAGTCAAAAGACATTTCAGGAATGAAGGAAAGAATGCTTGTCTTCTTATGTATTTTTGAAATTTCACTATTGAAAATTGTATGTCATTTAATTTTTCACAATTTAAAAGGCCCAAGAGCCATTAAACTCATTCAACACATCGATGGCCATATACTTTCAATTCAAAAGAAAAGCATCCAAATTGTTATTATTGTGATTTTTATGCGACATCAGCAGTATGAAAACCATATCAAGTCAGACGAATAAAGCGTCCAGTTCTGACAAACAACAGAGAGGGAAACAGCAGAAGATATTTGCTGGCTGTTCTTTTGAACTGTAGTCTCTCCCCATGTTTCCAGACAGTCACAGGCAGAAGAGATGTGATGAATTCCCCTGGAGCCAGCACAGGAAGAAGAGCTGAACTTGTCCTCACATCTTCTGCTACTGAGGAGAAATAACTAGCTCCACTCGCTTTGATGGAGAGAGAGAGAGAGAAAAAAAACACACACACTGGCTCTCTGCCTGGCTGCTTGGAAGAAACTCATTTTCTTACATTTCTCTCATGTCCCTCTCCCATTTCTTCTTGCTTCCCCACTCAACCTCTCTGTCTGCTGTCTCTCTGTCTTTCTCTTTCTCCCTCTCTCTCTCTCTCTCTCTCTCTCTCTCTCAACTACTTTGCTCGGTTACTCTCATGTTCTCCTCCACCTTGTTTTTCTGTCTCACTTTTACCTTTCTCCCTCATCGGAAAACATTCCCATTCTCTCTGAACTCTCATTCTCTCCGAGCCTGCTTTCGTCGGAAACCAAACCTTTCCCGCCATCATCATCATCATCATCACCAACACCATCATCACCAACACCATCATCAGCTTGATAAAGGTCACTGTGATCACCGTCGACCAAACTAAACTCGCTCTTCCCTCTCCTTCTCCCCTCCAGTCTCACTTACCTGTGCAATCTCATATAGCAGTTTGTAGTGTTCCTCCCGTTTCTGCAAGGTGCACAAATTGCAGCCCATTCTAGTTGTCAGGGAAACAGTGCTGAGCGCCCGCCGGAGTGTGTGTTGTGTGCAGCGCGCGGATGTGTGTGTGAGCTCCCCCAGGGCGAAACACACTCGGGCTCCTCTTCCTCGGCTCCCCCGCACCTTTTCTCATCCGTGTATCCTCAGTGAGCCCCGCTCTCTCGCTCCGAGCGCAGAACACACACACACACACACACACACACACACACACGTGTATCAATTCACTGCTTCAGTGTAGAGGTTGTGGCTGTAGTTCCCTCAGTGTGTGTGTGTGTGTGTGGACAGTGTGTGTGTGTGTGTGTGTGTGTGGAGTGTATCAGCGGTAAGATGAGTAAAAGCACCTGGCTTCTCTTTCCCTCTCTTGCTGTCTGCCTGTCACTCCTTCCCCTGATTCTCACATGCATACCTACATACACTCTCTCTCTCTCCACCTCCCTCTGTCTCTCTCTGTCTCCTCTCTCACTGTGAGCACACACTGATACACACACACACACTTTGGGCTCGTGGAGACACACCTCCCTCTGTGGCAGGCTGCCTACACATGCCTGCTTCTACTCCGGCTCATGAATAGAGAGTATCCTCATTGGCTGTTTAAGGAAAGGGGGCTGGGAAAAGGGAGGAGGGGACTGGCCTTATCTTGGGCAGATTGAATATCAGAGCGTCAGTGTGCCTGGGTTCAGTCTGTGTGATGGACATGCTGCGTGTGTGTGTGTGATTGTGTGTGTGATTGTGTGTGTGTTTGTATGCACGTCTGTTCATCTGTGTCTTTTGTATGTAGGTGTGTTGTCTGTGTGTCTGTGTCTGTGTGTATTCCCGCAACATATACAATACCACATCTCTACATTTCAAAATATCCATAAAAAAACACACCACACATCACTTAAATTGCCTCCTCCACAGTTAATCAAGTTAGTGAAGGGCTATTTGTCAGTACACACGTTTGACAACTGGATTTGGCATGGAGATCAATCTCATTTGGATTCAATCAGATAGCCTTTTGCACCGAGGAAGAGGGTGGAGGAGCGGTGTTCAGTGGCTGCCGTAGGTTTACAGTCCGAGAGCGAGAGTCACTAAACAGATGCTGCGCTCTCTCTGCCGGCAGTTAGACAAGGGCACCGGACTGGGCTGACACACAGGAAGAGACACAGACTGCTATTGATTGGCTTCAAATTAGCTTCCAGCCCAACTGGCCTCTCACTGCAGGGGTGAGGGACAGAGGGGGAGTGAATGAAAGAGAGGGAGAGAGAGAGAAGGATAAAGGACTCAGAGATGCTGCCATGAGAACTGAAAGAGAAGTATGATGATGATGACGTATGTTACTGTACATTAGTGTATAGTTTCCTTTGCTTTGTCAGCTGCAAATGCAATCTCGCTCTCTGTATGCTATTTCTCTAAATAAAGACTGCATGAGCGGTAGGCGGGAACAGTACAACACAATACAACACATTATATTGGCCTGAGGGAAATTCAATTTGCAAGGCCAGCACAGAAAATAGCCAGCATTGGGCAGCATACAACACTAGTTAACAGCATGTTGTCTGCCCTGCAATGCCAACTCAGTAAATGAAGTGCACAATTTACTCAGCAGTGGGCAGCAGATATATTCACGATTTGAACACATTGAACATTCCCAGTATTGTTATGCGGGTCAGTCACAGAAAGTGGGCAGAATAGTAACATTCACAAGTTGAATGAGCTGTTTTGACACTGAAAAGCATACATTTGTGGATGATGCACGTCACGTCCAACAGCTAACAGAGTAAAAACTGCGTGAAGTGAGACAGTAGAGGCAGGTTCACCCCCCCCCCCCCCCCCCCCCCCCCTGCTTTCTGAGTCCGCATGACGAATAGCCGTCACTGCTAAGACTATGAGGAGAGAGCACAGATGCGTCATCCTCCTTATCACCAGTCATGCTGGTACAAGGACCATAGCGGTTCAGTCAAGGGCGTCGGAGCAGATCCAGATACAGCCCCCCAGATAACACTTAACCCTTTCACTCCGGCCACTCTCTGTCCCTTTCTGATGAGGTCACCGCTGGCTCCGCTGACCTCTGAAGGTGACATCACCGCCTAACGAACTTTAGGGTCCTTCTCTCGCGATCTTTCTTTCACTCTTTTGTTCTTTTATTGCTTGCTTTTTTTATTTATTTCTTCAACACTGTCTGTCTGTCTGTCAGTCTCTCTCTCTCTCTCTCTCTCTCTCTCTCTCTCTCTTTCAGTGCTGATGTCCGCAGAACTGCCTGAGTATGGGATTAGCAATATATAGGCATTGACAGACTCTGGCCGAACTACCGCTGTGATCATCCATAAGCTCTGATTTGCTGACTGACGCACATACAGAGCAGTAAATGTGTGTCCTGAGACCTCAGAACACACACACACACACACACATACATACATTATTCTTGGAAACTCATTTGTTCTGTCTTTCTTCCATCATATTCCTCCACTTTTCTCTGATCGGAAAGTGAATCTCACATGGCTCCTACAGCAGATGACATCATCATTATTGACGTTTATGGTCTATCTTCGTCCTTTTTATTGTTCCTATCACCCACTTTTCCGCCATCCCCCCCCCCCTTTCTATCTCATCATCCGTTCCTTTTGCCTCCGTATACATGAGGCACTGGACAGATGTCTGGCTCAGGAATGTTCTCATATAAAATTGAAGAGACTCATATAACTTTAAGAGAGATGGGGTTTGAGACACGCAGATCAGAAATTATACAGGGAATGCTGTAGGTATGTACAAACAAAATGTGCTTCATGATCTTTGATGATGTCCCAGAACATGAGATGGCAATATGGCAGCAGGGTGCGAGGTTACAGGTTCGATCCCTGCAACAGCCAGCAGCGTCCATCAATGGCCATGTGAATGTGAATGAATCCTTTACCTGGATGAGTGTTTAAATGCCCCAAATGTAAATGCTACAGTACAGAAGGAAGGCAGAGGTGGGTTCAAACAGGCCAAACTAGTCATTTCATATTTTGTGGTAAAGCCTGTCAGTCTGATCTCCCAGTCAGTCAAAGGTTAACCCAAAATAGTCTTGCTGCAGGGAGAAAGCATGGCACTTCAAAGAAAGTCTGAAACAGCACATTAGCATAATGTCCTATATGGCTCAGAATGAAAGGAAATGGGCCACTTCGCACGTCCACTCTAAAAATAGAGACTTGTTAGGTAAGCTATGAACCATTCCAATATTGAATTTAAACAGTGTAAACTTTTATAGAGTCAAAAAAAAGTTTTAGAAAAGCAATCGAAGTTCTCAGGTATGGAAGGCTGGTAATTATCACTGCTTGAATCCTTCATCAAGATGTTCAAAGGCCACAGTAACCTTGACGACGGGCAGAGCGATGCGTTATGGGGAGAGAGCTGATCTAATCAGGAACGATGATCACGCGTTCAGTCTGAGCTCAAAGACCTGCCCTACAGAATACCAACAAACTGCTGTTAAATAAGTTACCAGTGCAAACTTCTCTCTCTCTCTCTCTCTCTCCCGAAAAGTTGCCTTGAAGCACATCACATCGGCACATCCTGGACACGACAGAGAGCCGCTTCTCTTTAATGTTACCGCAGGCAGACTGAGAACACCTCCAGGATGCATAAATCTTGGTTTTATGATGATCTGAGAGTGTCCTTCATGCAATGTCATTTATGAGTTGGCAAGATGACAGTTATGATGCACAAAACAGCAGCTCAGTCGCGTATTTGTTATGCTGGAGGAAGAAAACATACCAATCAAGTCTGATGTTGGCCTTCATAATCAGATATTGACCCATGAATGACAATATTATGTAGGTTGTTTACAGTTCCTATAGCTCTTTGTTGCTAAAAACTGACATCTCACAAGAGAAATCAACTGAAATGGCTTCTGTCAAAAGATTTAACGAACCACCTTTAGGCCCTTGGTGATGAAATTTTGCTTTGATGTGACTTTTAGATAGAGATCCTATTCATATCGAAAGATCTTTACACAACAGCAGAGTGTCTTCATCCCTGGGGCATGACGAGCATAGACAGCTGGGCGTCTCAAAGCCAATGGCGTGAGAAGAGCCTGGGGGCGACCCTCGCACAGCTCTCAATAGCCATAACCCATACATTATTTAACACTCTGAACCATTCATCTAGGTAAAAACACGATTAGAGTGCTATTTACAGCGCCGAGGTAAAGGCCGAGGGAAATGATGGTACGTGACGGTAATTGCAATGCAGTGTCCTGTTCTTTTTTTGTTCTGGTAATTACATTGTAACTATTCATTATTGTCTAATTACTTTGCAGGAGGCCAACGTTCAGATCCAATCCTCATAATGACTGTCTCTCCGCCACTCATTGTCTCCTGATCCCGATTGTTGAAGGAAAATAACTGACTCTGTAAAAAGAGTCAGAGTGCTTTCAGTCATTTAATTACCAAATTATGAACAGAGTTATGAGAGAAACAAAAGGCCGCCGGGCCACAGTAGTAGGGAAGAGACAAAACAACTAAACTGGGATCCATTCAGAAAACACAGAGGGACCTTTTGTTCATAATTTGCAGAGTGCCAGTTGGGCAAAAATCATTCATTAGTGAGTTGTTATAGAAACAGTGAGTTTTAGTGTCCAATCTGAGTTAAGCCCCTTTGAGCAGCCAGGCAAAGCAAGGCCGACGCATACACACAAGCCCCCCCCCCCCCCCCCCCCCCCCACACACACACACACACAGACAAAGTGTGCAGTAATGAAGATATCCGGAGCTTGGCAACAGACTACAACTGAGGCAACCATTAAAACGAGTCAAATCACTGTTGAATCAGCGTGTAACACTTTCTTTTTTACTGCTCCATTTAACAAGGCTATTTAGATTAGCAAATGGCGATGTTTTGGTTCAGGATCCATTGTGACCAGACACCCGGGGCTATGCTAGCCCCTCTTTGCTTAAGCTTACTGTTCGATATATGGCAACTTCCCGCCACACAGCAGCATCATGACCAGAGGGAACATGAGACCGTGACGGCGTCTCCACTCGATAAGCCAGCAGCCAAACTGGCGTCTGACCAGCTGACCTCACACCACGTCCGCCATGCAGGGTCAAGTAGCCCATAAGGGTGGAGTTGCCTCAAGGCAGTGGGACAGAGGTTCAGATTCCCCTCAGCAGTTTTACTTTGAGTATTACAAAGGGTGAATACACAAAGCTCAAAATCAGCTGACAAAGCACGGATGCAGAACAACTGAAGAGTTTTGTTCCAACATAAGACAGTCATCTCTTGAAAAAAGTGACAGCCAGTCTTACAAGTGATTGATAGCTCAAAATCAAAACAAAGTCTAGGATAGCACATAGGCAACCTAATAATACCACTTTTACAGACAGGGTCTCTAGATTTTAGAAACACTGAACTTCAGGTAATGTTTTTTCCCCCCCAAATGGATACATGGCATTTATGAAATAAATTAGAATGGGGTGAAAATTGAAGCACTTTTTATGTTTATCAGGACTAAGCAAGTCTACGTATTTTCTGTTTGTTGTTTTTGCATCTTCGGTAGGTTTTGCCTTTTCACTGAATCGTTTTGCTCATTTATGCTAACGGCTGCAGCACTGTGGTTACTGTCAACTCCAACACGAGCACATCAGAGAGTCATGATCCCCATACAGTCATCTGATCCCAGAACAGTTTATCTGAACCAAGAGGAGCTCATCTGCCATGCAGCTGAGTCTCAGGTTTCACCCAGACAAACAGTGTGTGTGTGTGTGTGTGCAAGAGAGAGAGAGACAGAGAGAGAGAGAGAGAGAGAGAGAGACATGACTATCTGTGCCATAGCCTTAGGGTGTAAACATACACAGATACCCCTTGTCCGCTGCACGTACACACACGGTAATACACACACACTACACGCACACACACACACTGGAGTGCCGCTGGGCTTTGGGCCTGACCCTGTTGTGTTAACCCAATCGCACAGCTCCAATAAAACTGATTAGAGAAGTCTTCCCCTGCTGCTCGCAGGCCCTGCTGTTGGACTAATGGCACAAGTGGGCCTCTTAAACTTTCCACAGCATCTGTGCCAGTATTGAACCACCAGGTCGGACCAGCAGGGCCAGCAGAGCGCCAACGGCAAAACCCAGGGGAGGCGGATAGATAGATAGATAGATAGATAGATAGACAGACAGACAGCTAGATAGATAGATAGATATCAGCTTTGCTTATTTTGGTTTCGCTCCCTATTTCTCTATCTGAACTGTGCCAGTGGCTTTCGGTTGTCTGCCTTTCTTCTCTGCTCTCCCTCTTCTCTTTTTCTTTCTCTCTGTGCCTCTCTCTAACATATGCGCACATCATCCTCTCCTCCACTCCACGCTGCCGAGCACAGGAAGGCCGAGCCAGCTGTTCCTCCATTGTCCAGGTGCTTAACAGGATTACGAGGGGCACAAGGCCAGGCCTCTTCCAGACACGCACACACACATACACACACATACTTAACCTAAAACTTCAAAGGCAGACAGAGGAGCACAAGGACACATCATCTCTCGGCTGTATGGATAGGGACCGGAGCCACGCTCGGCTAAGCGTGTGGATACTATGTGATAAGGATGCTCAGTATACCATAAATACTGTAAATATACAGGTTATATTGAACAAATACAGCACTGCAAAAAATACACATCTTAAGAAATCATTTAACCCTGTAACCCTGTCCAGAAATCTATTATATTTTCTTCAAAATAGTAAAGAAATCTGCCAGTGTGGTGAGACGGTTTCACTCGCTTTCAATGCATTTTCACTTGCTTTAAAGCTTCTTCCTTTCTTGAATAAAGGGATGGTAGTATCAAGGTGATGGCACTTTATTCGAAAAGAAATATTGAACTAAATATGTTTCATTTTCAAAAAAGTGGCATTAAACAAGTGGCAGATATTGGTGTTATATGCCAGTCTTGAAATAGGTAGACGTATAATTTTGTAGATCATTTTGTAAGTATTTTCTAGGAGTGATGAACGTACCATAACTCACAATGGTGATCTCAGTGAGCCTAACTTAAGACGTGGTCACTATGGATTTCCACTGAATTGTGTTGGCCCTTTTGAATGCAGGAAACCCTCTTTCTCTTTTCCCTTCTTTTCCCTCTGTCACCCCCCCCCCCCCCCCCCCCCCCCCCCCCCACCATTTCCCCTTTCTCCTCGTTCTCCTGCAGGTCTTGGCTGGCTGGAGCCCTTTGGATCTGTATCAGTGGTCTGAAAGGACTTTCTTTATACAGTTTATATTGAACAAATACAATGTTTTCTGGCTGAAGGAGTAAAGATTCATGAGCATTTCTCACTGAGGTTTGCTGAAGGCATACAAGTGTTCATTTCCAAAACAATATAGATCCATTTGGGACAAAAAATAGAACATTTCTTGAAGTTTATTATTCAGTATCTCTAAAATATAGAGGATCAAGTCTGTAAAAGTATTGTGATTTTATTAACCAAGGACTTGAGTTACCTACTATGCAAAAACTACCATAGTTTGTTCTAACTTTGTGCAATCAATCATTTTTGAGTATCACTTGTTTTCAAATGATGGATTTCTCTTTTTGGATTAAAACTCTCCTCTCCTCTCCTCTCCTCTCCTCTCCTCTCCTCTCCTCTCCTCTCCTCTCCCCTAGGTAGAGCACAGCCCTTTCGATTTCTATCAGTGCACCGGCTGGGTATGAAAGGGCTTCCCCGTTGTGAATTAATGTGGCCTTAATCTGGCCCCCCACACACGGCGATAAAGCAGCGTAAGAGAGTGAGCGTGTTCGGTCACAGGACATGAGATTAGTCACACGCCGGCGGGCTCGACGTGGGGCCCGGCGGTGTCGCGTGCCGTCTCGCTCCCTGGGTCCAGCTGCTGGTGCCCCCTTCCTGTCTAATCCCGCCTGGGTGACAAGGACCTTCCTGTCGGGCAGATAAGGAAGTGTCCATTGTCTCCTTGATCCTTCTTATGTCTGTATAGCAGGGCTACTTCTATCAATGTGCCATTAACTAAGCAACCTGAAGTGTAGTCAAAGCAGTGTGGCAGTGGGAACAATAGCTCCATCTGGAATGAAAAAGGACAAAAAGGATGAGACACATGTTCAGTGACCCGCAATAGAAATGAAAGACGGTAGAATGAAACCGGACACCAAAGAAAATGGCATGTGTAATATAGTTTCATATTTCTCCTGCCTGAGGATAGCAAAGTTCGACCTCCCTGCCTAGACGAGATGTCACCCCACATAGAATAATTTCACCTGTGTTGATTTCAGTTGGAAGTTTCAGTGTCCCATGGTCGAAATGCTATTTCAGAAGATTTCATTAGCATCTGTTTCAATGGACAGATTTAGTGTGACATGATCTAAATGCCGCTCCGAAGGCTTGTTCACTGCCCCAAGAGAAGATGTTTGGGTGAAACACTGACATAACAATTTCAGATGCTACACTGGTATGTCTAGTTGACTTTCACCCTCATGCATTTTCTATAACCCCCAATTCAAATTCTGGCTAGTAATACCCATTTTTCACTTGCTGTAGCCATGAACATTTCTATCCCTATGATGGAAACATGAATAAAATATCAGCATTCATTCATCCATTCATTCATTCATTCATACACAATCAAATGTTTTACTCGCACCAATTCCTTCATATGGCAGGAAGAGTCCACAGTGAGTTTACATCTGAATGCCTCGGGTGTATTTGCCTCCGTCCGTAACAACAGGGGCCGGAGCCCATGTAGTGAACAAGCACACAGCATTGATTTCGGGCCCTCTGTGGCCGGGGGTGCGGCTGGCTAACTGGCAGTGGTTGGCCTTACAGTCAATATGCTCAATAAAGTGCAGATTGTAGAACATACAGTAATTTGGTAAATCCCAGAGAACACAGATCTATATGGGGCAAATCTATACAGAGGTCAGCAGGGGATTTCTATTAAACAGACGTATATGTCTATTTTAAGGTATTTTAGGTCATTTTATCGTTTTTTGAGTTCTTCAGTCTTATTGTGGGACTTATCCCCAGTGATGTGCTTAGCTTTGCTCTAATGGGACTGCTATTCTATTCTATTCTCCTGCAGGGTAATTACAATATTGCATCCTAACCTTTTTGTGGAGCCATAACTTCTCATGATTCCTCTTGCACTTCAAAGTATAGAGAAATATCTGATATGATTTCCCTGAGCCATTCAGCATGTACAGCTTAGAGCTCTATTCCAAAATGCCACATATCCGCTTTGGGAAGAAAAAAAAAAACATCATTAGCATACACTGATCATTGAATATTTATAAAAATATAAAAGTGTTTTAAACTGCGCATCGCGGATCTCAGGTACTATGCCTCAAAAGCTGCCATGATTTATTTTCATTTTGTACCTTCAATCATTTTGTAAGAGTAGGTGTTGCTTTTTTTTTCCCAAATGGATATCTCATTTTGGACTGAAACTTTTCATTTGAAGCCATTTAAATAGCTCAGGTTGTTTTGCATGTTGCTGCATCCTGCCTCAATCTGCCTGAAAAAACACCATATAAACCAATCTGAGCCCTGCATCACACTGATCTGTGCTCCAGTCTACCCACAGTGCATTTTATTTGGCTGCATCTGTGCTGTAGAGTAGCTCAGTAGGCTTTTTACTGAAAAGCCACATGGCCTCTGGGTTGTTTTCTGTCTACAGATGTTTCCCTGTTGATGTGCTTGCTTTTTAATGCTCACAATATTGCGAGACATTTTGAGACAGGCTGTTTTTTTGACAAAAGATCTACACACGAATAAATGTGATTGATTGTTTGATTGATTGGGCCAGCCCAGAGGTCCCTGCTGGCCCCGGCCTCACCCAGAATGACCAATAAAAATTTACTGTCCCCACAATGGCTGTACAACACAGAGAAAATGGCTTAACGGGGAGAAGATGACCCATCCCAGTCCAAATGAATAGTTTCTTTCCAAACCGCAATATATCTATTTTGAAAAAAAACAAAAAACAAAGTTACCATTTTGTTAAGTAAAGGGCTTAAGACAGCTGCTGTTATAACATCAAGAATAATTAAGTTTTACTTGTATGCCAGCGATCATTTTGTCAGTGGTGTCATATTTCAAATGGTCGATATCTCATTTTGGGATGAAGCTCTCCAATTTGACACCAGTTATGACATACAAGTTACAGTATTGACAATATACATGTGGGAGGGTAGATATTAAAACTAAAGCCGTTTGTGGCTTTCCATTTCACTCTGCAGCAAGTGAAGCTGTGGTGATTCTGGATTGATGAATATGATAAAGGTGCTTTTATGTTGTACAGTATGAGTTCAAATTCGGTAAAGCACTGAATTCAAATGAAATGAAGTGACTTACACTCACAGAATAAACTTGTCGTCACAGCATGTGAAACAAGAATGTGAAAACTTTTCAGGAGTTTGAAAAGTTAATTTTCCATGAAGGGTTTGATTTGAAAAAAAAATGTGTTTGATGTAGTTTCTGGGTTGTTATGTAAAAAAAGTAAAAACTGAAAAATGAATTTATATGTTTGAGACACCGTCGAGCAAAATTGGAGATGAAGATTCCCCAGGACACGTACAAAAGGGTCTATGAGGAAAAACGAGAAGCCATACAGTTAGAGAGTAGGGATTGCTAGTCTGTTCAATTTCAGTTCCAATTGCAGTTCAGGAATCCGATATTAACCAGATAAATATAATATGATATTTATCAAGCCTCTCAGAATAAGAGTAGGCTAATCAGGGATCATGTCCAGGTCCCCCTGTGACAGGCTGCCCTGATACCGATCCGTCTGTCCAACGTTGGAGGTTTATGTCAAGCCAACGTTGGGTTTTGACGTCAACCCGATTTTCATTTCCAACCAAAATTCAACGTCTGTCCAACGTTAGAGTCCAACGTCTTTCTGACGTTACATTGACGTCCGGCGCCTGCTGGGGTATCATTTATTACCACTGAAAGACAAAAAACACATATCTAAGCTTTTCAAGAATTAAAAAACAATGCTTATTGATGCCCATGCCCTTTTGAAAGTATCACACATTATTGAAGACGTAAACTTTCAGTTCAAGCAAGAAAAGGAAACACTCCAAATTAGCAAATTAGCAAAATATGTTGTTTTGTTCAGCAACAATGTAAAGCATCTGTTTAGCATTGACATATGGGGCGCTTCATAAAGCTTGGACTGACAGTTAAAACCAGTCTGAACACAGACTGAGTGTGGACTCTGGTTCTGCATTGACCCCCGTGGTCAGAGAGACAAAAGGATCAGATGGCTTTAGTCTTTACCATGCTAATGATGATGGTGAAGATCCCCTCTTACACAAGTAGCAGGACGGCAACACACAGACACACACACACACACACACACATACACACACACACATCCTCATACTTCTATCCTCATGAGGATCTTCCATTGATTACATTAATTCCCTAACCCCTAACCCTCACCACTAAATGCCTAACATGAACCTTACCCTAACGTAAACCTAACCCTAGCTCTAATCTTAACCCTAAACCCAAGTCCTAACTCTAAACTAGCCCAACTAGTCTACAACTGGTTCTCACAAGGACAGAAGTATCACGCCGGATGTTTACAGCTCTCTTTGTAACTTATAAAATCCCTTGTTGTCCTAATCCAGCAGCAGCCTTGTTGGTTGTTTATGATCCAATATCAAGCCATTGTTTTACAGCCAGCCTGGACCGGAGCAGCACAAGAGGTCAGAGTGGAGGTTTTTATTGGCACATACCAACAGTGAAAGTCATAACACCGTCAACAGCATTTTACAGCACTTAACTGCTTGTTAAAGGCACATTAGCCTGACTAATATTATTCAACTTGTCACATATTCATGAATGAACGTCTGATTACACGGATGCATGTACTGTGTGTTTTAATCTATACGATCTCATTTGGTAGCGGTAGAGTGCTGGGGCGATCAGACCTTATTTTTTCCCTCCCTCTCTTGACTTGACATCATGCCATGGTTGTCATAGCAACCATGCAATATGACAGAGCTGATGACAAAGGAGCACTAAATGGAGATCCGTCACTGAAATAACCCCGTATGGTGCAGACATGCTGTATGATGTGTGTGTGCATGCCTGTTTGTGTGTGTGCATGCCTGTTTGTGTGTGTGTGTGTATGTGTGTGTGCGTGCGCGCATCAGTGCACTTGTGTATGTAGCATTACTCATTCTTCTTCTGCTGGGTCCACAGAAAAGCCAAAACATTTTCATTTGATTTAACCTCAGAGTTCTTCTCACCACAAATGACAAAGCGGCGATGTCAAGTGTGTTTGGATTGAATGTCATGTGTTGACAGTGCAAAAATGGAATAAGGTCTTTCAGTTTGGTTGTACTTGACTGAAAGTCAGAGGTTGAGGGGTAAAAGTAAGCGGGAACAAGATTTTTTGCAACAATAAAACACTTCAAACATCTTTTAAAGGCACCATAAGTAGAGTATTTGGTATTGATTTTTCGATAATGACTTTTGCTACCTCCGCAGTCACCTCGCCCAGAGGTTGTGTTGTGAGGTCTTGTTGTCCTTGTGCTGTGTGTGTCAAATCACACACACACACACACACACACACACACACAGGATAAGGTCTTTCTGTTTAAGATCTGTTCACCTACTCCGTTTAATTAGTAGGTAATTAAAAGACTATACTACACTAAATAGCCAGGAACTTTTTCTGTATACGCTTTCACACATTGAAAGATTTCTTTTTCAAAATACTCAAGGGAAAAAGCAGTTCCAAGCGCAGCTATTCAAGAGATAACTATGGTATCACCAGAATGGGCAGAACAACTTTTGAAAACGTGGAACATCTGCTGCTGTGTTTTTGTTCTTTTTTTTTCATTTCATCATATTTTCATCAGTACTACAATGAAATAAATTCTTTCTAATATCGTCATGGGACAGAGTATTTACTCGTCGTAGTCTTTGACGAAATTGCAAAAAAACCTTCGTCAATGAACATTTCAGTCATAATTTTGCTCATTTTAAAGTGAGTTTCAGTCAGATACTGTGAAACTCTGCAGGTTGCTGATATGTCTCTGCACCCGTACCACCAAGCCAAGATTGGAAAAATTGAGTGATCGCAAGTCTGATCCAAATGTTGAGTTGGACCTCATACAAGCATTTTGAAATACACCAAGCCTCCAACTCAGTGCAGGAGACGATGAACCCTCGGATAAAATCACCAGAAAATCGTTCTTGCATTGCTGAGAGCGGGAATACAGATGATGCTCTCAAAGTCCCACTCTTAACTGTGTTCTCGCACTGTTGCTCCACCACTGAAAACACATTTTCTTCCAGTAATTGAAGAGATGCAAGATTTATGTTACAATATACTGATACTTGGATTGACTATACAATATTCAAGCGAGAATCGTCTACAATGTCGAATACTGATGCAGGATTCAATGTGATGGCTAGAGATGTTCTTTCTCAGTTGAATCTGCACCTCCCTTGTCTCAAAGAAGCACTTTCTTTCTGATGTTGACTTTGGTGACCTTAACTGGTCAATTCATCAGTGTGGAGCATAAGGGCATATGAGGGTCACGCCGTGTCCCAGCGGGGGTCTCCTTCGGTCAGAAAGAACAAAACGCTTAAGAGGCTTAATCTCATGAGAGGGGAGCGTGTTCAGTGTATCCACAATGCCACAAGGTCAGCGTGGTGTCAGAGTTCAAAGAGCACCACTCAACCTTAAAAGAAGATTCACTTTCTTTCTATCTTTCTTTCTTTCTTTCTTTCTTGTATTCATGGTGAATCACGCTGTTGCTTTTCTTATGCTCTTTGATATATAACCTCACCAGAGTCCAGCAGCATCTAGAAAACAATGTTTTTAGACAGAAAAACAAGAAAACTTTACTAACTCCAGATAAAAAAACAAACCCCCCTCATCAGTAAAACACAAGGCTTCGAGTTAACTGAGGTTGTCGTCATGCAGCATGAATGGGGTCCTGGGTAAATTCACTGGTCAGGAGCGGTAAATTCCTCCTGATCACAGGACTCTGCAGACTCAAACCAGGCTCACCACAGACTTACTGTGAACCAACCCCATCTCTCATCAGCCGTCCCTCCCTGGATTTATTGCTGTGTTTTCCACTTCATATAAGTCTACTGTGCTGTAGCAACAGTGGCGCAATGCAGTATGTTTCTTTTACCCATGGTGTTTTGTGCACAGTTCAGTTTGGTACTGGTATGCATCCAAAAATACACAACTGCTCAGTATACCAATGGATACCCAAATACTGTACTTTACCCATAGTAGACCCAGCAAGCACAGTACAGTATTTGTGTAATGGAAAATTTGACCTAACCTCGAGTCTCCTCACCCATTTCACTCCAGATATTACCGCATATTACTGCCGAGAGAGGTTGCCTTTCAATTGATTTTGATTCTCACGTGTCTTTTACAGGTGATTTCACTCAGAAATGAGAACGAGCCATCTGGAGAAAACAGCAATGCCGGTGCGAGCAATATGATGCAGGTTAAAAAGTGAATCTAAAAGTTTAGAGCACCTCCTGGATTAAAAATTGGTTCCAGCCTCATCAGTGAGTATCTGTGCTGTTTGTGTCGCTACGTGACCTGGCAGGCCACGTTTGGAATTATTATAATCATACCTCCTCATCTCATCTCATCTCGGTCTTGGCTCTCGGCATTCATGAGTGTCTCAGAGTGCCACAGTGGCAACCAGGACCATTCAAAGCTTTTAGAGCATGTGGGATAAAATACACAAGTGCCGTATAAAAGGTCCCAGCTTCAGATCACGCCAAACACAGCCCTAACCTGATGTAATTGGTCTAAATGGCAGAATATTAGGTGCATTTAACAGGCCACTTCAGTCCTGTGGTCAGGTCTCTTCGTTTCCCCCGGCCATTACCCTTTCATCACTGCTTCCCCTTTACCTCACTCTCTTTCAGCATCCCTCAGTCCATCTATCCATCCATCCATCATTTCTTCCTCTCACCATTTCCAGGAACCTGCTGTTACAGTGTAATCACATATCCTGAGAGAGAGACAGACAGAGAGAGAGAGAGTGGCCAAAATACAGTAAATTAATGGATGAAAAGCAATCACAGATTAGAGAGACAATATCACATGGAGACAGAAAGAAAAAAAAAGGAATAGCTGTAATATAGATAGGGGCTGGATAGGGTAAATATTTCAGTGTCATCATCATCCCCTGAACATCGTCATAGCTGTAGACCACATGCTGTTTAGACGTATGGGATCCTGCTGTGGTTTTGCCAAGTATAGTCCATATTCATATAGAGGCTTTACAGTTGCGTCACAAATCTCCTGGCAACCACGTCTGACAGCATCTTGGAGAATTGGGCATGCGCAAATAATGGCTAAATATATAACTGGGCAAGAAAAAGAGAGACACCTGAAAAAAGATTGTTGTGGTGTGGGTCCGTTCAGTAACGTTATAGGTAAAAGTTAGTCTTCTTCAAAGTCAGTGAGTCTTCTCCAAACACAGAATCAAACAGATGGAGAAATGATCAGTTCCCAAATACAGAAATCAACCATCTCTATAGAGGCTGTGAGTGGAAGTCGTCATTTTGCGTCATCTTGTATGCCATAGAGTAGCTTACCATGTCTGCCATTTGGTCTGAAAATCCCTATATGGAAAATATGAATGGGTTTTTCGGATACCCAACAGATATGCTACATTTTGTTCCAAGGCTTAAAATATATCCACTAGCATCTTTGTGAATATTGATCTTTTAGTTATACTTTTAATATTGATTTTTGCTAACGAAATGCTAACCATGAGGGAAAGCAGACTACAGTAGCACAAAGGAATTCACAAGCGACTTCCTTTACCTCTCGTCTCGTCTTGACTGTTGTACATTCAAATTATTAATATTTCATAGCATTGAATATAGTTGATGTTGTTTATAGATACTTATAGTTGCCTTGTTCTTGTTGTTAGGAAGGCTAATTGTATTCCAATGTGTTTTCCAGTTGTTGCTAGCTACAGGCTAATGCTAACGACTGTTCTAGGCACCTTTCCAAAACGATTAGCTTTTCATCATAGCAATCGACAGGTCTATAGAAAGCAATTGAAAGGGGGAAATTTACAAAGGCGATGTCAGTATAGGTAGTGAGCCTCTGTATAGCACACGCTTTATTTTTAGTGTTTCTTGCAAATCCTATTCATATTTTCCATAGGGAAATGCTAACTTTTCAACCTACAAATTCTATGTCATTTTCACACCATGCCATTTCACATCATGTAATTTCCTCTCTGCTGTATAGTTATCACACCCTGTTGTTATGTATAGAGCGACACTTTATGACTCATTTCTGAACAAGGAATCTGGTGTAATGGCAATTTGCTCAGCCACTCAAAATCTAAATTTGTAATGTTATAAGATACACTTTACAACCTTACCAATCAGCTAACCAGTGGTTCACACGTAAGAGATGGCATAAATGCTACCAGTGTGTAGGTTATATGTATGGAGGCTTGAAAAGGAAAAGTGTATCGGTCTGTGATAGAGAGAGAGGGAAGATAAAGCAAAGGAGGAAGAGGAGAGAAAGAGAGACAAGGAAAGAGAGCGAGGAAAGGAGTGAGAAAGAGAGACAGAAGGGTGAGAGACAAAGAGTGATGAAAAACACATTGGTCAGAGTATGGGGCTTGGCTGGTCCCAGTCTGAGTGAAACAAATGACAGTGGCTCTGTCAGGACCTAGTACAGTAGAGACAGTATAAATATGGTGTGTCTCCCCGTCTATCTGCACCCGTCATGCTCCCCTGCTTCCAATGCATGACAATTATCCTGTTCCTGACACTGCCGACAATAAAAAAAAACGAAACAGGGCTTCATGGGACGGTTTTTCTGCCACACTGGAGCACAGAGTTTTGGCTGTCAACAAGTGCTTGGCGTCCCTTTTTGGGATTTGGAGGGTATTGTGATAATTTGGTGTTAGAGTCATAATTACAGAAATATTATTTTTACAGTGACAAAAATCATCATGGCAATGGGTGATAATGTGTATTTGTGTACTTTCCAAAGAACAATGTATGGGCATCTTAGAGGCTTTAGCTGCATATAATGTTCTTGCAATGTTGTGGGGTTGAAACCTGCCACTCTCTGCTGTATAATATCCATTAAAGCAGAAATTCATCAAAATGAAAATATATTAATACTACAAATATAAAAGACAGGTTGGGCAAGTGGTAAGAGAGCCAATCCCGTAACCAAAATGTCACAATGGCTAATGTATGTCCATTAAAAGCAATTTGTCCTGCCAAATGCTTAAAATGTAACATGTAGAGTCTCAAAAAAACATTAATAATGAATAATGAGGGTGATCCTATTATCCCCTACACATTCGCTAATATGGATTTACGTCTCTGATTGGAAACCTTTGTATCCTTTGAGCAGTGTCATGGGTCATAAACTGGGAGTCACCAGAGGTCAGATGAACACTGAGGTTGCCCCGAAACACACCCTGTCCATCCTGTGTGTGTGTTTCACTGTCTGTGTGCCTCTTTGTGTCCATAGCTGTATCTTACCATTAGGATCCTGCACAAATAATCTGCACAGAGCAATCAAGTTATACATAACGTTTCCAGCAAAGACGTACAGCTGGTAGATTAGATCAGGAAAAACCATCGACAACATCTGCTCCATTAGCTGTGCTGAATGCTGTTGAAGGCTGATCAAAACTATAGAGGAATTATATTACCATGCAATTATGAAAAACTCATAAGCTTCAAAGGCAACGCAGCACGGAATCAGAAATGAGATATTGAGTTTTCACCAAATAAAAATAACAGACGAGAGGGTTTTTGTTGTATTATTCAACATGTTTTTCCGCCTCAGTACATAACATTTAGTCTGTGTTTTTTTTTTTCCGTTTCAAACGTCCATTTATTCGTCTAATTGGACAGATAAAAGTTGTAGAATGGAATTAAAGTGGCAAAATAAATTTCAATTACCGATTCTAATTATCTGAAATTGGCTTCACTTCCACCGCACAAACATTAAACAACCTCCATTACCACCCACACATGGGCACACACACACACCCACACACACACACCACAGAGATACAGAGATTACCTTACAAGGTAAAGCCCATTAGACACAATACTTCACCATGAGATGCTTTCACCAATTAAGTAACATAATGGGATTCATAGGACGGGTAGTACTGGCTTAAAGGTTATATGAGGCGACGTCTGACCAGAAGGTTTGGACTGACTGGAAAAAGTGCACGATGAAAGTGGGAGACTGACGCATTCCTATGTCAACAACTACCATCGAGGGGCCCTTGGGTGACGGAATGAACCCCCAACTGCTCAGTGTGCCCAATGTGTTCAAGTATATGAGTGTGATGCAGGGTGCTGCTTGTGTGGAAGATTACAGTAGAATGCCATTTATGAAGAGTTACATCTCATTGTGTTGAATATGCGTACTGTACAATGAGAAAAAGTATTAAATTACATTAGCAAGTACTTTATACAGTACAGACATATACTTCAAAAGGCACTGAAATTAATAATAAATGAACCAAAATACTAATTTTTAAACAACGGAGAGCTTTAATGTATTCTTTTGAATGATTTTAGCATATTTTGTCTTTCCATGAATCTTAAACCCTGTGAATTTTGTACCAAAATATGTAGATTTAGTTGGAAATTTAGAGCATCTATTAATCCCACTAATTATGTGAAAATGTATTACTCTGCAACTCATATTGACAATACTGAGTAACCTCCATTCACAACCTCATTCACACTAGCATGTACTGTACAGACACAAACTCAAGCTTGTGTAGTAAGTAGGCTAAGTAAGAAATTAAAACTTGATTTATATAGCACTTTTCAGGCGAGAAGTCACAAAGTGCTTCACATGATAAAAACAAACATTATGAATAAAATAAATAAAAGTATACAGAGTTCACGTGATTCAATTCACCTCCAATACACCAGCTAAAAGATACTTCAATGCAGATTAAAGCAGCGCCAGTAAGTGCAACAAATACATGTTAAACGTAAAATCAGTAATAAAATGTAAGGAGGTAGACCAAAATACAGGTTGTAATAGGAAATAAGTGAAGTAAGATGTAGGCTATCTCAATTGCATTGCATTTAAGGGCATTAAATAGTAAACTATGTGGTAAACTATATACCATAAACCACAGTATCTCAACAATCCAAATCAGTGCATAGTGTACATATATAGACAAACCATATAGGCATAGATGCACACCTCACACCCACACACACATCTCTCTCTCACACACGCACACACACTGATCGATACCACAGCCAGCAGCTGTGTTAAGGGTCTGCAGGTCTGAAGGTAACCTTGTTTGAGGATCCAGTAATGGAGCTGTGGAGGCTGATAGTGATTCATGTTATTTGTTTCACTACATCCTCGTCGAGAGGACCTGTTGACCCTTCTATTCAGCTGCTGATTATCTTTTCACTGGCAGAGAAAAATATGTTTCTCATTACAACCATTGGAGATTGATTGCAGTCTACTTGTTTCAGCCGCAGTGTGTCTGATTGGCCTGCGGTAGAGATAATTGCAAGTCTTGTTGACGGAGGAGCCGGTTCTCGTACGGGCTCGTCGGTCTGGCTGCCCACGCCCAAACCCGCTACTTTCATCAGACGGAGGGTCCTCGGGTCACGCCGCCCGGTTTTATTCTTCAATACACATGCAAATATCCTCCTCAGAACAATACTTTCTATCTTTGGTTGAAGCAAGGTGGTCTCAAAAATCACTGATTATAGAGTGAAGGGTTAGACCGTGTTTCTGATTTGGACAAAAAAAGTTTATCGTTCAGCATTTGGGAACAAAAAGCAAGAAGAATCTCATGCTTTGATTAGCCCATCATTTACATCTTTAAGTTTTCTGCAACCAGCAAAATCAACATGTTTCTTGACGACGATCCGCAACCCACGTCAAGTAAATCTTGTTTGAAAGTTTTGATAGCTTCCTGACGTATTCCTCCATTCTTCCAAGCTGGTTAGCCCAGATGCTACCTCTAATTAAGGACTGTTTCAAAAAGCTCCAGACGCGCCGCAACAGCTTTGTACCTATCAGCAGCCAAATGTGATTCATCAGCTATTTGCCAAGTCAGATTCTCAGTAACAAGCTTTGCACACAAAATTTGGCAGATTGTTTCTTTATCCACAAACAAATTCTCCAAACGATATGTGACAATCTGTTGGGCAAAAACAGTGAGATCCGCAGTCTGTGAAGTGTGTCAAATTGTGTTTGCTAAGCTGAAAAGTTAGGAGTAAACATTAATTTGATGTACTTCAACATGCGCTCGCTTCACTGAAGCTTCTTAACCTTTCCAACTTTCAAATCCATTGATGGAGGATGGATCAGAGGCCAGGTCTCTCTCTCTCTCTCTCTCTCTCTCTCTCTCTCTCTGTCTTTCTCTCTCTCTCCTTTCTCTCTCGCTCTGTGCTAATAACCTTAATCACTCATTATCGTGGTTATATCTCAGTGATTCGCAGTGATTGGGGTCTTTCTAAAGGTCAGAGGTCACTGAGTAATCCTCATGCTCCATCCTGTTCACACTACAGGGGTATCTTCAGGGTGTCAAAAAACCATGACTGAAGGATATATAACTTTTTAGAGGAGATTTGAAAAACATGATAGCAGACTGCATGACAAAAACCACACATCTGTCAAAAGTTGTTTTTTTTTATTTTTCATTGACACCCATGTATTTTTGAAATTATACAAGGTTTTTAACAGGTTTCAAGTGTCCAAAGGTCCTGGATTCCATTCATCACATGGATGAATATGTTAAATTTTAGTTAAGAAAAATGCAAACACTAAAACTGTAGTTATGAGTTTTGTTTTTTTTCCACCACAGCGGTAATGATAATTCACAAGCAGAGGACCCAACATTGATTGCAGTGGTGGAAAGCACTGACACCCCCATCTCATCTTCTGAGTATTGACATTTTTTAAAATGCTATTTTTTTGTCAATACCTGTCTTTACTGAATGAAAGCAAATTTCCTGATACAAGAGTAATTATTATCTGTGTAACATCTGTGCATGTCATCTGATTTTCTAAACAGCACAAATTGTCTTAAAAAGAAGAAAACTTGAGTTCTCATTTCAAGAATTCAACAATCTGCAGCTTTTTGATAACTTTCGATATCTTTTAATGCGTTAAAATCAATGCCAGTATCAAAAATTGATACGACAACGAACAGCTACACATACTGCACATCCAATACATGGTAAACAGATCTTATCTTGAAGAAGAAAACCTATAAGATCACTTCCTTCGATGGCATATCGCTGACATTTATCTCTTATAATAACATTAGTCCTCCCAGATCCTCTTTGGTTCCATCGGGTGTTGGAGAGTTGTTTGCATTAAGGCCACTGTAATGTATCACTGTCTGACCTTATTACCCCGATGCCCCGCCCTCTGACCCTTCACCTCATCCTGACATTCCCGTACACACCGGGGTCGTGCCCTCTGTCCGAAACTGTCACTGTTCTAACCTTCGCATGGCAGAGAAACCATGTACAGGTCACAGGAGTTTGACAAGGCCCACTTGTTACCCCCTTTCATCTGTATAGCTTGTCTTGTTACTTCAGTGTCACGGGAGAATTTACTGTGAGGGGGCTGATTGTTTCTTTTTTATCCTATTTGATAGTTGTTGTTATTTTTTCTTTCTGGCCTTGCCACTTCTGGTCAATGATCCGGACACAAACCCATGACATCGGACGCACACAGCATGCTGCCTTCAAGGACTGTGAGAAATGGGTTGAGATATCGAACCAGACAAAATATAGGTTTAATGGTTGGTTCAGATGGGGGACAGTGCATTTCTACTTTTCAAGATTTATTTTGCTCTTCTTGGACAGCGTACAGTGGAGAATGACAGGAAAGGTGAGATGAAGATGTGATGTTATGTGAATCCAATCATGAGACAGACTCAAACCGCATTGTGTATTTGAAGGTATTTGAAGGGTTTTGATCCAAAAAGAGACATTCATCATTTGAGAAGAGTAGCACCAATTCTTATAAAATGATTGATAACACACAATTGAAACCGATTATGGTACAATTTTATAGGACAGTCTGTAACTTCACTTCTTGTTAGACAAAATGGAAACACCTTTATAAATGTAATCCTTTATATTTTCTAGATATTGATTGATGAACTTCAAATAATGAGTGTGAATCAAGCCAAATGAGTGTGAATCAAGCCAAATTTTTTCCCCGCAACGGTAATGATAATTCATAAGCAGAGGGATCTAACATTGATTGCAGTGGTGGAAACACTCCCATCTCATCCTCTCTACTACTTTTACTTTTATAGGGCTGAGTAATTTGAAATGAGAAATTTTCCCATACTGTTACCATTTCCAACACGTTGGTTTCTATAGTTCTAAAATGCTAGTTTTTTTTGCCAGTTGTCAGGGATGAGACTCTTCACTCCTCTACACCTGTTTGCTGTCAAACTTGTGAAAACAATGGTGAGAACAATGGCATTTGAAAAGACTGCAAAGTGTACAAGTGTATGGGTATAAGGAGACGGATGTTGACATCTCATAGCCAACAGTTCCTTATCCTTGGAAAGCCTAGCATAACAAAGTGAAGCGAGGGCAAACTGCAATCTGGGCTGATGCTCATATTCAGCTATCTTCATGTGTTATTAACTTGGCAAATGGTAAGCCATGCTCAACTAAAGTTACAGGGACTATAACTGGATTTTTAAATCAAAAGAAAATGAGAAAAGAAAATTAACTGTAGATGTGATTGCACCCGTAGTCTCAGTTTAGAGCACTAGAGAAAATCATTTTCTAAGAATCATGCCTGTTTGTTACTGAGCAGTCTCTAATTATTAAAGTAAGTAAAACTTATATTATTATGAATATGTAACTTTAACTATGAATCTTCACATCTTAGCTGCAAATTTCCTCACAACTCCCACAATCCTCTTCTTGTATTCAGCAAGAATTATATGCCAGATGCCTCAAATGTAAAGAAACACCACACACTGTTGGCTATTTCAAGCATTATACGCTGTTTTATTCAGAGAGGAAAACAATCCAAAAGTAGAGCTGTGCGTCACTCGTCAAAGAATAGCCTGGTCTTATTCCTTCAAACAGACAGTTATTAGTAAAGCTAACTAATCTGTTCTCACATGGGAACCCTGGTGACATCAGCAGGGGGTTGGTTTAGACACTCAGCTAATTTGTGTAATGTTCAGGAACAATAGAGAGAGCGGCTTCGGCCCTGCATCACTATGTCATCCATCAGTGACTAATGCAAGGCTATGGAATCACTTCTACTGGGAATTGATACGACATGGAACCTATTGTCTGAGAGGCGCGCTATACAATGTGGTGATGACATCAACCTATGTGTGTGTGTGTGTGTGTGTGTTTGTGTGCACATGCCAAAAAACAGGGCATCAAACCTTCCCTCCCTCTATCGCTCCTCTCCATTCCTCTTCCTCCCTCCCTTTATCCTCTCTCTCTTCTTCCCATCTTTCTGCCTCATTACTCTATGTTTCTCTTTGTCTTATTTGCTTTCCTCATATCTCATTGTCATTGTCCATGTTATTGCCTATTTTATTGTTTTGTCCCGGCACCTATTTCACGCTCAGCCGTCCTGTTGGGGGATCGCTCTTTGAATTGGCCCTCCCAAGCTTTCTCCCATTTTTTTTTTTTTTAAGGTTTTTAAGGTTATTGAGAGTTTTTCCTTGTCTTCACTCGGGGTCTAAGGTTGGTGGTGCTGGTAGGCTAGGCTATGTAGGTTAGGTAGGTTTGTTATGCCTCTCCAACATGCTATTGTGTGTCTTGTGCTTTTTTTGTTTCCTGGTGTTTTATCTTGTTGCATACTGTATTGCAACATTTTGCTCTGTGATTGATTGGTGATTAGTTAGATAGGCTTGTTCTCTGTAAAGTGCTTTGAGACATGCTTTGTGATGAAGGGCTATATAAATAAACTTGACTTGACTTTCTTTATCTCTCCCACCCACAAACCCCAGGTGTTTACAGTGCTGTATATGGGGTGGCAGGGTGGCCTAATAGTTTGATTCCCATGACAGCTGATGTGTCAGATCCTTGAGTTAAAACCCCTCCTGTTGGTCAGAAGTCCCTCTGGATGAACAACAATCTTTTTTTTTTTTAATAAAGTTAAGGGTTCTTCTGTGGGACACACATGAAGAGTTCAATTTCCAAAATGCTATATATCCATTATGGGGAAAAAAACATCTTAAGTTTGTTGTTATTGATATTTCACAAACATCACAATCTCATGTCATCTTAAATGTTGATGTTTAATGAGAAAAGGTCTTAAGATAACAAATAACTTCAATATTAATCCATACTGAGTTTTACTTCCATGGAAACAATCATTTCAGAAGAGTAATTGTCATATTTTTATTCAGTGGATATCTAATTTTGGAATGAAACTCTTAATTTATCTCATGAACAGCTGGACTGAGCTCTTGTGGTTTTTAGATAATGTGTAAACTTGTTTTTTTTTTTCATAAGTAAGAATCGTTCTGTTGAACAACACATGCACCTGACCCTTTTGGATTTGCATTCACCGAGAAAACAGGGCATGTTGTTCCAGATGTGTGTGTTTGTGTGTGTGTGTGTGTGTGTGTGTTGACAATCAAAATTGCTTGTGAGTCTGCGGATAGCAAAAGTAACATATTGTCTCCACAAATATCCCTGCTGGGTTCCCTCCAGTAGGTCTTCACCTGACTTTCTCAGCCTGGTGCAGCCAAACCCTTCACACAGTCAATCGTGAACCCAGCACGAATGTTTTTCCGTCCATTTTGTGGGGGCGTCGTGAAATAAGTGGCATTACTGTGTGACAGGAGCACAATGAGCGTGCCCATGTGGAGTGATTGTGGCAGTGTTTTCATGGAGGTTGGTATAGCAGCTTACTAAAAAGCAACCCAAACATCTGCTATGGAGTTCACTTCAGCACCCAACTGTGGCGCAGACTCCAGCCTAACTCCCCTGAGGCTTCTGCAACTGACAGATGGCAGCAAGGGAAATCACTCTATGTGTGTGTGTGTGTGTGTGTGTGTGTGTGTGTCTGTTTATGCGCCTGTCTCTGTCTGTGTTTACGTATGTGTATGCATGCATTTCTGTGCATGCGCATATGTGCACGCAGATTTGTGTACTTGTGTTTGCGTGTGTGTGTGTGTGTGTGTGTGTGTGTGTACACATGCGCAGGCATTTGTGTGTCTGTATATGACTAGCGATCCTCCGACAGTGAAATGGCTCCCCTTTGATATCTGCCTGATTCTCCCCAGGTGTCACAACACAGTTAAAATCCCACTTTAGCAGCGGAGTCGGAGCTGCTGCAGCTTGGAAATAAACACTTGGTGAACTGTGGAGAAAAACAGATGTTTCGTTTGGCGATTCTCAATGTTATTGTGGATCATGAAAGACTGAACAGGCTTTCGTTACTATATGCCTTTATGTCAAGAACAAACGCGAATGCATACCGAACAGCCACAAGTATGATAATTTCATATTTTATATCTTCATGTGTTTGGGTGAAATGCTTCAGTGACAGCTGCACCAGCATCTTCTACAGTGCAAATGCGAGCAGCCCCAGAAAACAGTCAGAAAAGACACCACACCCACTCAGCTTTTTAATAACAGACCAAATGCAGGTTATGAGATTTCACCGGGAAAGGGACATTAAAAAACTGCAAAGTTCGACTTTCAGCAACAACCTATGGCCATAGATGGGCCATTAGCATTTTTCACTTACTTAGCATAATTTGATGCCTCTCTTGCTTTGAGCAAGCGCTGGTCATTAAAAATGCATCTGTCTCAATTAAGGCGATAATGCATTAACTCTTTCCCACGTGAGGTGCACTCACCTCTCACATTCTTTTGTATGTGTGTGGGTAACCCGATCGCTGCATAAATGCCTCTTTCACAGGTGCTTGCAAGGTGTTCAGTATGCAGTTACATGTGGGTTATGTGCATGTGTGTGTGTGTGTGTTGTACATGTATGAGTGGGCACTGGGGTAACATTGCCTAAGCTGTGCGGTTGTCCTGCATACACTGCAAAAAACTGCAAGACATTTAATCCAGTATCATGTCTGGTATTTATACTTTAAAGTTTTGTTAAAAGATCTGGCAGTAGGGTGAGATAATCTGTTTCCAATGCAGTTAGCATCATGTGATCTCCCTCACTTCAAGATATTGCCAATTGATTCTTAATACAAGTTCTTAATACAAGTTCATTTGCATGGGAAACACCATTGGCAGATTTGATTTTTTTTATAGAAATAAAACCTTCCTGACTGATTAGAGGATAAAATGGCTTGTTAGGCTGGACAATTCTATAGCAGATTCAAACAGCAAACAGATGTACGTCGTGCAAGAAGACACATGACAGATTGAATCCGTCACCTTATTCAATGACGCAACACCACAAACGATTCTTTATATAACCGCTGTGTCGTCAATGGAGCCTGTCTGTGGCTGAACCGGATCCTATTTCTGCCTGCGACACCTGACGCAATCTGGTAGCCTTGCTGACACCAGCCTGCGACGCTGTGAGAGTCTGTGTGTGACAAGGTTTTCATCCAGCTCGCTGTCAGGTAAAACAAGGCGGATTCCCCATAAGAACTGCCTTCAAAAGCGAGACAAAGGAACACACTACACAACACACACACACACACACACATAAACAAAATACACACACAAACACAGACACACGCCACAGAGGCCCCAACATGCTGCGCATCTGTTCCCACTGCAGATTCAGATGAAGACGATATTGTTGGGATAAAGAAAAAGACTTTTGAATTTTACATTTTCATTATGGCAGCCAGCCAGACAACTTTCAGCATAACAAGGGGAGTTTGAACAGGATATTTTTTGACAGGTGTAGCTCAGCAATAGTACTTTCATACTTTCATAGAGCGGTTTCTAAACTCTAACTTGAGTTCACCTTTCAAGTCGTCTCCTCACTGTTGGGGCTATCTGCCATTCACTGGGAGTAGATGGGTGATAAATCCTGCTATTATTCTGCGGGTGAGAGGGAGGATGGAGATGATGATGCTGCCTCACGGGCACTGAGTGATGCCTCATCTTCTCGCTCTCTCTTTTTCGGGTTCTCCATCTCTCCTTCTCTTGCTCTCTCCCTTCATTTCGCTCTCTCTTTTGCTGTTTTTCTGCCAGCTTTTTTTTTTACCCCCGTCTCCATGTCTTTCCTTTCGCCTCTCTCTGCTTCCATCCCTCTAGCCTTCCCTTCCTGACAGCACAATGGCATCACATTCCTCTTTCATCAGCCTGACATCCATCCTTCACCGCACGGCTCCCTGCTTGACAGGTGAGAGCGTGCCACACTAATGGGTGAAGCCTCTTCTATCCCCTTTGCACCATGAACAAGAGGAGCGACGGGGCTTCTGCTGGTATTTATCATTCTCTGCAAAAAAAATAAAAATCTAAATAACTGACTTAATATAGTATTTTTCCTGAGATTCATATGATTATTTCACTTGTTTCCAATGTATACCCTGCACTGTCAATATATTAAAACTTTTTTCCTTGAAAATCTTTAAACAGTTTAAATTGCATTGGAAACAAGTACAATTATTTCTTTCAACTGGCAATTTTTTTTTCATTTGTTTTAAGAAACAAACATAATTTTAAAATTTGATAGGTCTAGATTGAGTGTTTAAGATGCACATTTTTGCACTGCATACTAATTCAGTCTCAGTTGTTTCAGGAATTTTCTTGACAATACATAAAGCGAATCATTCTACTGTACATTCATTCTTCTTACACTAGTGGCAGACATTTTCACTTCACATACAAGGAGAGCTGTGTTAAGATGAATCATTTTAGCAGTGCACTCTCCCTAACTCCCCACCTGATTGACAAGATAATTCCATCTTTCTAAGACTGTTCCTGCTGCTTTCAGTAATTGGAAGCACGGACAACCGTACGCTACTTCATGCTCTTCAATCTTTAAGGATAGATGAAATTAGATAGCAGAGTGTTGATCTGTCACAGGAGCACAGGAGGCAGCCATCAGTAATACTTAAAAGAATGGGTGGAGATGTCCATTCTTTTACAGCAAGAGAGAAAGAGTTATTTCTGTTTTACTCCAATATCCTTGTTTACCTCGTTGTATATCAGTGATGTTTTTCATCCAGATCTTGCAATAAACTGAATATTTAACTCAAAAACAGTTCAAGACTACCTTCTATCTGGTAGTGTACCGCTACTGCTACAGATGTTGTTATTTCTCAAACAATGCCATTTTTAATGCTGCATTTTGTATGGACTACACATTTCCCAATTTCAGTGATCCCACAGGAAACTGAACATCACCTAAGTAAAGGCTTCAGCATTTCAAAGGGACATCCTAAATACTTTGATTTGATGAACAACGTCTGTTATGGGATTTGAAAAAGCATTTACAACAAGAGGGGCTCCTAGCTCCATCGAGATGCTGCCGTTAATCTTTAATTGGACTCAAAGAGGATTGGAAACTGTTTTTTGGCATCCGCTCTGCCAAGTACCAGGTCTGCCAGCGCAAGATTTATTATGAGAGAGCGAGAGGGAGGGAGAGAGAGGATTTGGTGCGATTGCCAAATCAGTCTGGGGGGTCCCAATGCAGATTGAGCAGAAATCTGGCAGGGGGCTGACAAGCTACAACAGAGGCTTATGGAGGAGGTATGATGTACACAAAACCAAATCACAATATACAACCCCTCTGTAGTCATTTCAGAATTTAGACAGTACTATACAGCATACAACTGGGCACCTATCATGCGCTGCCCCCGGAATACACAGGGAACATTTTCACAAAGCAATTTCCCAATTTAGCCAATGGACAGGAAAAGCCTTTTCTGTGAGAGTATACAATACACAGTAAGCGATCAATCTCCCCTCAACATAGCTAAAATTGTTTCTCTCAGCCTCAAGGTGCACATTCTTTTTTGTCACTAATAGCGAGAGAGCACCCACATTCAACCATCAGTCTGACAAAGTACTCGGGGATACCACCGGAAAGAGGGGACATGTGAAGGAGCTATTCTTCACAGGGTAAACAGGGCCATAAACCATCTATAGAAGAGGCAATTACTTCCTGATCTGACACCGCAACCCACTTCAGCCAATCCAACAGTGGGAGGGGCCTCCGACGGCGGTCTTATAGGCCGCTAACCATGTTAGCTGTGCAGCTAACACTGGCCAGCTCTGCCATATCAAATTGGTCTGGGAGATTTAGTGTGGCTCATTCCAAACCCCAGGAGTCATCTGATGTTGTTCAATAGGCTACTGCACTCTGTGGGCCCAGCAGGAGTGGGTTCGCTAGGCTAGGCTAACTAGCTAGCAAGCCAGGGGGCCCTGCCAAGTGCATGTGATTTATGGGCCAGTGTGAAGGCTAATGCAGGCTGCTTTGCATTTGTCCTGCTTTGGCTCTTTGTGGGCTATACAGACTTTATGGCTAGCTCTCCCACACCTTTGATGCCGAAAGGGCCTATATTATTCATAACATCTCCCTTTTTGCCGTAACGACGCTGCTAAATTATAGAAAATGTGTTCTCTATTTAAATTTATAGTGTGCTGTTGTGCAAAAATACAACCACATCACTGGTATATGGATACGGATGGGGATAATTCAGAGAATGGAAAGGGGGCTAAAAGGGTTGAGAGGATTTGATAAAAATGCAATGAGTGCATGTGAGAGGTAGGAAATCACACACACTGATCCTGCTTTGAGCACTAAGGACTGCAGCTCCATTATTAAATCTATTTGTGTGCTCCCACCATCACAAGTCCAACCTGACAGCAAGAGAGCTTCTTGTGATCAAATGGAAAGCGGCAAAGAGAATATCTAATGCCTAAATAAGCAGCAGCATTCCATTGCATCATGTGAAAGTATCTATCTGATAGGGCCTACCTGGCTTTTGGTGTTTGCCAGAAGCAGAATGACTTTACTGGCACAATAAATGTAGAGGAATTTGTATTGGTGATGTTGGTGCAGGGATACATGGACAAGTAATGTAGTAACATACAGTAAGCATGCATACTGTCATACAAGGACACAGGACCTCACATTCAGCAAAAGGGGACAGTGAAAGACCTACAGTAAAATAGTAGAATGTACATATGACTCCACATATATAACAGGCATGTAGTTGGCATGTCCACAGCGTGTTTTTTTTTTTTTTTTTTTTAAGTGACAGACTTTTAGAGGACAATATTCAATATGATTGATTGATTGATTGATTTATTCATTCCATCATTCATTCCATTTTAGGTATCTTTGAAACTAACAACTATAACTTTCATTGCTTGGTTGGACCGGTGAATTGTCCAGTCTCGTACAGTAGGTCATTCATAGCATATGCATGTGAAAAAGCTCACTCATTTGAATACATTTTGAATTAGTTACTAATTAATAGCAGTTGAAGCGTCTATAATTATTATTTTAGAGAGCAGGATGTCCTCTCCCCGGATTATTTCCCTCTCTTTATTTAGATGCCAGCAAAGCTGAAAGAACAAGAAAGAGAGAGACAAAGAAAAAGCTTTGCACATCCTAACGCTCATAAATGTATCTTTGCTTCACAGATCAAACCAAGTCATTCCATCCATCCTGCCAACCAGACAGCTCCGCGCAGTCCTCATCCCCAGCTTGATCATTGGGCTCACCATCTCGCCAGAAAGCCTCGCCCTCCAGAGTACTCCCTCCACTCTCCCTCATTTTCCCAGTCAGACAGACCAATCCAGGCTTTCACTGCAAGATCGTTGAGGAAATCCTGTTCTTCTCTGCTGTTGGCGATCACCAAGTAAGCATCTCTGCTGTCACAGTCCTCACTGCTCTCCTGCCAGGTCTTTTCTTCAGATGAGATGTAGTAACAGCTGCAGCCAAAGCCCTTCCAGCCTTGGGAGCAGTTTCCTCTGCTGTTGACTTCCAGCTGTAAACCATTTCGACTTGCAGACACATTGTCATAACGGCTCTGTAACTGGTCTTTCTCCTTTATCAGTAGAATGGAACTAGCCATCAGCTGGTCTCTCTAATCAAAGTGTTTCTCTCTTTGGTCAGGGTTTCATAGCTGATCCGTACCTGGTCTCTCTCTTTAGCCAAAGTGTCTCTCTCTTTGGTCAGGTTTTCATAACTGGACCGGAAATGGTCTCTCTCTCTCATTCGTCAAAGTGTCTCTCTCTTTGGTCAGGGATTCATAACTGGTCCGCAACTGGTCTCTCTCTTTGGTCAGGGTTTTGTAACTGGACCGGAACTGATCTCTCTCTTTCGTCAAAGTGTCTCTCTCTTTGGTCAGGTTTTCATAACTGGACCGGAACTGATCTCTGTCTTTGGTCAAAGTGTCTCTCTCCTTGGTCAGGGATTCATAACTGGTCCCCAGCTGGTCTCTCTCTTTAGTCAGAATGCTGTAGAATGGTCTGTAACTGCTTCTATGTTGCAGTGAGGTTTTTATAGCTGACTTGAATGTTTTCCATTTCAGAATGATGATGGCCGCTCACTGTGATGTCTGCAAAAGGTAAATGTCAGTTTTAATCAAAGCACAAAAGAAATCTATACAAATCTATATACAAAAGACCACCTTTTTGCATTAGCAAGACAGTAGTATACTCACAGTAGACAGTCAGCCCTATGATCCCAGCCAGTATTAGAAGACACAGCAGCCCCAGACACTTTGCACCATCTCTAGAGGGTTTCTGAAGACCCCCTGATGTCTGACACCCAACTCCATCCCTTGTTTCAGGCTTGGATGCCCCAACATTGGTATATGTGGCATCATTGATATCAACAGCCGTCACTGCCTTCAAAGGAACCTTATTTGAGTTTACATAAACGTCCTCCGACATGTTTTGTATGTTGACAAAAGGTATTCTGTGCTGCACGTTTCTACACAGCAATGCTACTCAGTCTTATTCTGCTCTGTATCTGTGTCTGAAATGACCATGATGCAGCTTTTATAAGATTGAAAACGTGTGTGTGTGTGTGTTGTGTGTGTGTGTGTGTGTGTGTGTGTGTGTGTGTGTTGGAGGGGAAATGTGGGCGTTAAGGCAGTTTACCATTGATGCAGGTGTGCACATGCACCCTGTGCCCCTGTGTGGGGAGTCAACCACAGTACTGACAGCTTTTATGAATTGAGTTCATCAAATGATTTCTCTGAAAGCATATCAATACCACCACCCACTATTTTATCACCTCGATGCATTTTATTTTCACAGTACTGGAAGCCTTACAGTTTAGTTTGCATATGAACCCCTGATCAGGCGAATTGACCAAGACACCCGCTCTTATTTACAGCAATGGCCCAGGGGAGCATAGTGCTTTGCATATATCGCTTACCACATGCAGTCTACCACAAATAGATCCCCAGACTGATACAGTAACATATTAACAGCATTTCATGTATTGCATGTCCTTTCCACTACTACAGTATGTGTATCATACCCACTCCAGCCAACAACTACCACAATTAACCTACAGTACACACAGTATACACACCTGGGAAATGTCCAGCACAGTATCACAGTGCCAGCCACTGAACAACTCAATGTGGGGTTCAGTGCCTTGCTCAAGGGAAGCTCACACTGTAGTTGTCAAGGGAGGGATATTTTACAGCTGGTCTGGGGATTCAACTTCATAACTGTATGTTGTTACTGTGCTGGACAGACCAGTTACGAAACCCTGACCAAAGAGAGAGACCAGTTACGGACCAGTTATGAATCCCTGACCAAAGAGAGAGACACTTTGACGAAAGAGAGAGACCAGTTCCGGTCCAGTTATGAAAACCTGACCAAAGAGAGAGACACTTTGGCTAAAGAGAGAGACCAGTTACAGACCAGTTACGAAACCCTGACCAAAGAGAGAGACCAGTTATGGACCAGTTATGAATCCCTGACCAAAGAGAGAGACCAGTTACAGACCAGTTATGAATCCCTGACCAAAGAGAGAGACCAGTTGCAGACCAGTTATGAATCCCTGACCAAAGAGAGAGACACTTTGACGAAAGAGATAGACCAGTTACGGTCCAGTTATGAAAACCTGACCAAAGAGAGAGACACTTTGGCTAAAGAGAGAGACCAGTTATGAAACCCTGACCAAAGAGAGAGACCAGTTGCGAACCAGTTATGAAACCCTGACCAAACAGAGAGACACTTTGGCTAAAGAAAGAGACCAGTTACAGACCAGTTACGAAACCCTGACCAAAGAGGGAGACCAGTTGCGGACCAGTTATGAAGTATGTTGTTGTTGCTCATTGCCCAGAGTAGAAACAGGTGGAATATGTAAATAAAAGCAAAAGAAACAACATGGGCTATTCAATATAATTCTTTGGAGGGTGAATCACTCCATCCAAGGGAGAGTCACCTCTGTCCATCCACTGTGATTGTTTGTACATAATGGCAGCATTGATTTCAGCCTCACATGGGGTTTTCTGTGTCCCGGTAATTTGTTTGAAGGGAAGGAGGTAAAATGGGAGAAATACTAGTAATGGAGGTGGAAAAAGCAGAGAGAAAAAGCCACCCACACAGATTTGCACACAGGCACTCATACACTATACAGGCAAGCTTGCTTTAAAGCACAAACAAAAGCACACAGACATGAACACACACACACCTCTCTCGTAACTGCCCCTCTCCCTCTTTTTCTCTGTAATAGCATCATAAGGAATTAATGCTCTCTACATTTTACATGCAGGGAGCAACAGCAGAATACGCTTAAATTCTTAGATCACCAATACTACAGTAGTAAGGCATGTGAAAGTAGATGTAACGTGTAGATGTAAATATTGCTGTGAGGCTAAAGTGCAAGGCAAACACATAATAGCTATAGAAAAAGGCAGAACATTTTTTTTTTTATATTGATGCACTCTTGCAGTATTGCAGACATCTATTCTACTGTAAGGGAACTTCAGATTATAACAGAAAGAATACCAAAATTCACAAAATACTGTATATTGTGTTTCTGTGACTAGATTGGATTGGTGGGTGACTGATGTTGGTTAATGGCAAATGGATATACTGCCACCTATTGATCGAAAACATGCAGTACATTAGTTTGTATTTCAGGCATTCGGTGGATACTTTTATCCAGAGGGACTCACAATGAGTGCAACAAGAGAATAAGCTTAAATTTCTAGTTCACCGGACAATAGATACAGCATGTTTCATCTTCAACTGCTTCCCCTCCTGGATGAGACTGGACAAAGAAACTGCATTTATGTGAAACAGAAACCCAAATGTGACCCACTGTATATTGGATTGTTTCTTCATAGGCTAAACATGGGAAACCAATCAGAATTAGGATATATAGTATTTCAATAAGATCTTCTCATCCACTGTAAATGAACAGTTTTGTCCCAGAATAAGATATCTCAGTAACATTTTCAAAATGAAGTCCAAATGAACTCCAAATGCAGCCTTAGAGAAATAACACTGGTATCCAAATATGGGTTAAATATTTCCCAATATTGCATGGCTATCCTCAGTTAAAGAAATTCCAAATTATGTAGTTAATTTGATTGAATAGTCCATTTAATTGTTTAATTGTCGTCCCCCCTGCACATAATACATCTACTCATATACTGTAACATCTACTGTAGTGTTTAAGGAAGACCAATAGCTATGTGTGCATAATCTTACTGAAATCAGAGATGAACTTATAATACAAAAAAAATCTACTGCTGTTTTGGTTGTATTGTTTTTAATGGATTTGCAGCCTGATCGAAGCACAGAACAAAGGAGCGAAACAGACAGATACCCGTGATACCATTTCTGTACAACCCTGGCAAGTTCATACACATAAAACATTCTGTGACTGTCTGTTCAAAAGTCATGACCGGTCTCACATGAAGACGTCATCAAAGTGATATGGCTTTAGCTTCAGCTAGAGGACAGAATTACAGTATCTACACATATAATTCTGGTTAGGATGTAAGTTAAAACTAACATTCAAAGCTAGCAATCTGCTGAGGTGGCAATAGCAACCGTGTTTGCAATGAGTAAACGCTAAAAACGCTGAAAACATTTTGACAAAGAAAATGGCATTCTCTATACTTTTCACACAGCACCATTGAGAATCTAGAAAATGATTCTAAAATAGTTTAACAAAAGTTAAGACGAGTTTTCTAATCTACAGCGGTGTTTTCATGACTGTGAAGAAGAAGCTTATTAAAAATAAGTGTGATATACTATATGTGCCCCAAGGAAAGAAATGTCAAATTGCCCTTATATCTACATAACAACTTCACACAAATCACGCATCCTTCTTTGCTCATTCCATACCTTATACAGTGATTATATAGTACAGTTCTTTGCATACTATTCAGTGCTTTGGCCATCTGAGAGCTTAATAGCGCTTGATATAAATAACAAAGCTTGCCCACACTACAGGTTCAATTTTACCTTGGTACTGTACAGTTTGTCCAACTAATTTCAACTCCAAACAGGTCACTGCAATGAGAAAATAAAGGGTGGGAGATCAAAAGAGCATATTGAAGTGGTGATAGAATTCCTTTGTTTTTTGTTTTTTGTTTTCGTCAGTAGACGTAACTTTAAAAAATGACTTTTCTGGATGTATTTGTTCTTATCTGTGGATTTTGTGGAAAGCCTGGTTAGAGAATTGTGCGCTTTACCAAATCATCTGACGATCATTATCATCTGTCTTCATTCGTTTTGGCCTTGACAATGGGACGACTTGGATAAAGATCTGGATTTGATGGAGGACATTTTGGATCCCCTCTTCAAAAGACATACAGATATAGCTATTGTAGAAGTCCCACATTTACAGCATGTGTCCTGCAGTTCTGCTGCGTTGTTGCTCCATCCCCAAAAGAGCGGTTTGGGATTTAAAAGTTGTGTTCATTCAGAAGATGCAGTGAATGGTCTAGCAACAAGTAGCTTGGGAGACACAAATTTTGTGTTGCAATATACCCATTCAGTTCTACTTTTGTGAAAGAATAACTTCCAGCAACCACTGTGGTGTTACAACAGAAGAGATGCAGGACAGATGCATGATGGGAGACCTCTACCATGACTACCAGTGTAAAGAGTGGATGCACCAATCTAATGTGTTTGGAGATGAAACCAAGACTGGATGTCTTAGCGAGGTCCGTTCAGTATTCAGAGTCCATTCCCAGAGTCCATTTCATGCATGCCACTGGCGACAGGCCTAAATTTCCAATCCCACAATGCACAGCGCCAGCAGCAGCAGAGAGACTAAGCTGAGGGAGGGCGTGGTCATAGATGCTTTCCCTGAGGAGGCAAAAGGAAACAAGCATCAGTGTCATGTTCAGCTCCGTTTATATATCAAATATCACTATCACTAATTTTACTTATTTACTCGTGATGAAATCAAATGCAAATGTTTACAATGTCATTCCATGTATTAGCTTCCATTTTTTCCAGACATGCTCAGTCAAGCAAATATGGATTATTACACAGCAAAAAATATCCGTTACAACAAGAGATTAATCCTGTATTGAGTCTATTTTTCTTAAATTAATGCCAATCACTCGCCAAGTATCAAGATTATGTCACTTGATTCCAGGAAATTCTTGAAGCACGTTGATTTGTATTGGAAACTAGTGAAATTATCACACCCTATTGGCATTATTACTAATAATAAATTCAATGAAAGTTGTGATTTTAGGACTCAATACATGATTAATTGTTCAACTGAGTTTTTTGCAGAATTGTCTTACCCTTAATGCTAATCTTCCTGATGGGGCCGTCTCCTCCTTCATAACGGCCGCGCACCATCAGCTCATAGTCTCCCAGCTGGGGCATGGGGAAGTCCATGAAGTGCCAGCCAGTGATGTAGACCTTCCCATAGATGTAGCCTGTCTTTCTGAACATGACCTGAGAAACAAGAAACATGGACAATATATTAAGTTCCTGTTGTATGTAGGGATGTGCTGTTATTTGTGGTGCTAAAACTTCAAAACTTACTGTAAAAAACTATTGTCAAAAGACACCAGGTAGTTCTCACAATGTAGACACATCTCAATTTCACATTTCACAATTTCCATGACATGACTTCCATTTGAGTTCATGCTCTGATGAAGGCCACCAGGCCGAAATGTTAGCACGCGTTTGTGACATGACCAAAATAAATTGGTGAAATTGAGATCTGTCTATGCTGTGAATACATTAAGTTCCTCTTATTGGCACACTCTGAAATTTGTTTCAGTAGAGATGAAAAAAAAAATCACTCTTACATTTATAATAGAACAGTGAGCACAAATGCAACATATGGACAATGCAAAGTGCAAAAGTACCAAACAGACAATACACATTCAAGTTCTTCAGGCCTAAGTTTGAATCCCAAACCTTGAAAAAGCATAGTGTTCTAGGCGAGGTGAGTAACGGGGGTTGCTAATGTTATCAGCATTTCACACATACATACATATACATACTCAGTCGCCTCTTGTGAAATGTCACATTCAAGTTGAGTGTAAAGGTCGGTGCAAGCCCAGGCCTCAGTGAGGTTTTCTCTAGGCTTTCACACTGCTTTTGCCTTGGATGTCAGGACTTTTTAGAGCTAAAGGAGGCATGAGGCATGTTTTTCAGAGATGGGAGGGATATAATAATGATGATTACCTGTTTAGATAAGGGGAAAAAAACATACATGGGTCTGTCTTTGCCTTTCCTCTTGATGTACTTTGAAAAGTAATATGACAAATCTACCAAACTTCAAATGGTTATAACCCGAAAGAACCTTGAATGCAGTAAATTCATTTTTACAACTGACCTTTGAGAGAGAGAGAGAGAGAGAGAGAGAGAGAGAGAGATGGATAGACAGAAAGCTAGATAGCTCTCCAGACCTACCTTGTAGTACAGTGGGAAGGAAATATTGCCAAACCAGTCGTAGGGGATATGGTCCCACCACACGTACAGCCACTGTCCTGTCCAGGTGACGTAGCGCCACATCCTGGGAGCCTCAGGCGGCGCTGCAAACAAAACAAAATCATTTGGTAGGAATACTGTACCTGTACCAGTGTATCGCTACTGTTATGGAAAAAACACATAACTGCAATTTTTAATTTTCTTACTTGAACTGAACGTTTTAATGGTTGTTTTATGGTTGGGAATTCTTATGACATTTATCTGCTGAGTAAATTTCATCACTCTTAGGTCCCTAAATCCTGTTAAATCCTCATTGTTAAATTTAAGAAATACATGGGTGTCGATGAGAAAATAAGCATTATTTTCTCCAATCCTGAAAAACACATTGCACATAACATCCATCTGTATATCTGTATCATAGCATTACTTATTGTAGACAGGCTACACATTTTTGTCCGACAACAGCAATATATGCTCAAAATAGGCTAAATATTCTGCTAACTGGCTTTCATTTGTTCTCTAAATGTAATTTATTGGTCTTACGTGGTCTCTTGGTGAACATCTCACAGTGTTCGCTGGGGGGTCCGAAGCCGGCTCCGTTGAAGGCCCGGACCTCGATGAGGTAGTGAGCGTCTGGCAGCATGTTCTCCAACCTGGTCTGGTTGACCGTGGCTGGAACAAATATACGATTGGCTCCCGGCTCCGTGTCGTCGTACTTCCTCCAGTATTTGACCTGATCGGCAAGAAACAGGATGAAAGTCAGATGAAATGGTAATCGTTGGATGAAGAGAGGGATTTCGAAGCTAGTATCCACTCATAACACAGTTTCATTCCAAATGGAGGCAGCCACCATGTGAAAAAGTGATACCTACTCATTTAAAATGATTGATAGCAAAACATTCAAGCACATTATGATACTTCTTAAAGAACAGTATCTTATTCCTTGGCTGACAAATTACCACATACACACCGGATCGTCTATATTTTGGAGGTATTGAATGATGAGCTTCAGGTTTCCTTGAAAGAACTGCAAAACTATAAACTATTTATTGGAAGTTATTTTTGGTATTTGTTGAATTATTTGATTAATTATTACAAACTGCTTCCCTTTTCTATAACTACTGCATAATTTCATGGTTCTTTCTTGGAAACTCAAAATAAATGACCAGAAATTACTTCCTAATTTTCCCTATAATTAGTGCATAATGTCATGGTTCAAAGAAAGTTCTTAAGAAATTAACAGTTCCTTTCAAGGAAATTAGTAGGAAATTGCAGTCCTGGAAAATAAAGCGTTATAGTTTTTCATCCAAAAAATAGATGCACAGCCAAATCATCACAGTCAATTTAACCCTGACAGTGAATAAATCAACACTTGGCCTGTGATTCTATCAGTTTACACCCATCAGAGTTAATTTCACACTTTATAGTTTTGAACAATCGCCCCAGAGCCACATCAGCTCTATTGGTGCAAACAACTTTCCAGTCAACACTTGGCATCCTAAAATAACTGTCACTGAAAAATCAACACTTATTAACACCGGAAAATTTGCTGTCTTTATAGCGTTTTGACACAGAAGTCTTCAGTTGGCAAGGGTGGAAATAACTAATTACATTTACTCACATTACTGTAATTGAGTAGCTTTTTTGTGTACTTTTTGTGTACTGTGTACTTGGAGTATTTTTTAAAGTCAGTAATTTTACTTTTACTTAAGTAAGTTTTTTCTGAAGTATTGTACCTCACTACATTTTAAATCACCTCCATTACACAGTACAAATTTTGTGGCTCTCATAAGCAACAGAAACTGTAAATTGACAAATTGTGGAGCGATTCGAAGAGTAATCTTTGTTTGTGCACTTTATTTTGTAATTTAAAAAAAAATCCAATTAAAAACAATCTAGTTTGAACTCTGTCCTCGTCCTTTTACTCTGATTCCATTTTAAATTAGCTGCTTTTTACTTCTACCTAAGTAAAATATCAGCAAAGTAACAGTACTTCTACTAGTAGGACATTCTACTGCTCTTTCCACCACTGTCAGCTGGTGTGTGGACTCAGTAAAAGCAGCTCTGTACCTGGTATCCCTCAATGTACTGCTGCAGGCCGGTCCCAGTGTCCACCACTGGCAGCCACCACACCAGAGCTTCATGGGAGGACACCGGCCTGGCGTAGACGTCGGTCGGAGACTCTGAAGGTACTGGAGAAGACAGAGAAATGGATGGGAGGGAGACAGACACTCCAGTGCCATGCTGTACATGTAGCCGGTCTATTATGGTCCTGGTTCACTTTCATGCCCTTCAGTTTTCCAGGGGAATACTGAACAAGTAGGCCAGTCGGGTTGAAAGTAGGCCAAAGCCAAATATTTTTGGGTGCCTTACCAGCACGCCTCTAGTGCACCCATACTGAACTGAACTCTGAACAACAACAACAGTATGAAATGGAAAAACATAGCGTGCTGGACCGGTACGCGGCACAGTATACATTCACAGTGGGGAAAAAAGAGAAAAGGACGGATAGATAGTGAACCAAAGTGAACCTGTTATTTTCATTGCATGTGTGCAAATTCTGTACTGATACTGGGCTTGGAACGGGTGTAGTACAGTGTCACACTTTGGTTTTCTACTAGAATACTGAGAAGTTGTGTACATTGTTTGAATGTCACCAATGTAATGATGATGTTCCTGCCAGCACCAAATATGCTTGGGTACACTTGCACTAAATTTAACTGTGCACACAACACAATGGAAAGAAATACCATATTGTGGCAGGTATGGTACACTTGTACAGTGGAAAAATCCTGAAAATGACTGAAAAATGAACTGAATCCTTACTAACAGGGAAATCAAGAAGGGGAATCTTGTGTTTGGGGAATATTGTACAAATTCAAACATTCTCCCTATCACTCGTTCCTCTTTTTAGTGAAAACATCACTGTCACAGACTGACACCATTATACGGTGCAAAAACGAAGACCTCCTCACCTTCTCGCGGGTAGTAGATGACCTTGGTGAGGCTGTAGGGCCCGTCCCCTTTCACGTTAAACGACTTGATCTTCACCTGGAACTCTCGCACCTGGAAGTCTTCCTCGGTGGGAACGAAGAAGGGGTCGCGGTGAACGAAGCGCCGGGTCTCGGGGTCTGAGATGGTCTCGTACCACCAGTCGTAGGCGTCGTGAGGCTTGAAGGCCACGATGTAGCCAAACTTCTTGCCGTAGAAATCCCACGGCTCCACAGGCTGAGGGTGGGGAGCGGAGAGAGAGGGTGAGGGATTACACACGTCACGGTTACGCTCGGATTTTGCTCACGTTGGGATCCGATAAGCCAGACCACATCATGAAGTGTAAATATGGCAAAAGAGGTTCAGGTTAGGTATGTGTGTGTGTGTAAGAACCAGCAAATGGAAATTACTAAAAGGATGGTTTAATGTAGGATATTGGCCTGAATTGGTAAATATAAAATTACTATTTTTTAAGTCTTGGGGGCAATTTTTTCCCCTCTTCCTCGGATTTTAGGGGCATTTTGAGATTTTTTGGGGCGTTTTTGCCCTTTGACAATGAAACAAAAAGATAAACACTGAAATATCAATATAATGTGTGAATGAGAGATTCAAACTGAGACACCTACTGCCCACGTGATGAAGATCTCTCCATCTCTTCCTCCGTAACCTGCCACATCAGTGGGAGCTACCACAGGAGCTGAGTAAAGAAAGAAAAACTCAGGTGTCCATGCATATGAGGTTTAATTTTCTTCCACATCTACTGTACACAAGCAGTCAGCTCCCATACACACACAATTATGCTCTCTCTCTCTCTCTCTCTCTCTCTCTCTCTCTCTCTCTCTCTCTCCCTCCCTCCCTCTCTCTCTCCTTACGAGCGTCCCAGGTTTTGATCTTGATGGAGGGGATGCTGGCCTCTCCGGAGCCGTACTCGTTGGTGGCGATGATCCTGAACTGATACTCCAGCCAGGGGTACAGGTCGGTCACCTCTGCCATCTCCGCATTGGCATCAAGAACGGTCGGAGCTGAGGGAGACACAAAGGGGGCCCATGTCAAATTCTGTTGTGTTTTTATTCTGTTTGCTATTTGCGGTTAAGGTAGGATGAGGAAAACATGAATTGAAATACAGCTCATAATTTATCTCTTCTAGGGAGTTGGCACAATGTAAGAAGTCAGTCACAAGTCAAAGTATTTTGACTGCTTTCTGACTTTTGGTGTTATTGTAATTTTGAGTGAGGAAAATCTTTATTGTATCTTCTAAAATCTTAATTTTTTAAGAAAATGGTTCAACATTGCAGTTAAAATGAAAATATCTTTCTACTATTTTCTACAAATGTATTTATTGATAGTATAATTAATCCTTGTTATACTGTATTTTCTACAGATGATTATGCATATTTATTCTTCTTTGATGTGTATTGTTGTGCTTTACCTTTGTGTTTATGGTTACTAGTATGACTCCATCTACACTGATTAATGGTGGTAGATTGGCAAGGGGTTAATTGAGTGCACTGCCCCTTCTCCTCAGCTGTTGATGATTAGGGCAGCTATATAGTGTCACTAGTACTGTCCATCCTTGATTGTGATAAAGATGCAGTAGCATTGAAACATTAGTCTTTGCACCTTCAATAAAAGGCCAAAGTGTCTGTGTGCTCCAGTGAATCTTTCTTTATTTTTGCTCCTATGTCCTGCCTGCTGAGAGGCACCGGACTGCCTGTTCTCTTCCAAAGAAGCCGATGCGCGGTGAAATCTCCTTGTTACAACATTGCAGTTTTTTGGGGGGTAAAAAGGTACAATCAGTAACAATAGGATTAATATCAATGGTGACATTTCAAAGCGCTACATGTTGCTTTTTCGTAAAATAAATTTTCTTCCATGACGAGTTTCTCTTGCAGGTGATCATTTTGACAGAGGAAGTGTCACATTTTTCAAACACCACACCATTTCTCATTTTGGAGTGAAATGAGTCAATTCAGGTCAACATGTTAGAGCTTATGACGGTTGAAGAGCGACTTCGCCCCCCAGTGGTGGAGAGCGGTACTCACAGGTGCTGGCGTCCTTCCAGTCGTCTTCATTCAGAGCCCAGTAGTGTCTGGTCTGAATGGTGTAGTAGAGGATGGGGCTGTTGTGGTCCGCTCCTTTACTCCACAGCAGCTTCACCGACTTGTCCCTGATCTCCTCCACCCGGAGCACACCGGGAGGCCCGGGGACACCTGGAGATCAGGTGGTTGGGTCAGGGAACAGAGGAAGGATGCATGGCAAGGAATTATGTGTGAAAATGGAAGAGGGGTGGATATAACAAGAAATAAAATGCCTAGAATGTAATGTAAAATGAAATCTAATTTTGTCATTTGTGATCGTCTGAGGCAAAGCATGCTGGGACTGACCTACGATCTTGAGGTCGGCGTACGCTGTGGTGTTGTCCACCACCGTCTGAGCCGTGCAGGTGTAGCGACCCTCGTGCCACACCTGGACGTTCATGATCTTCAGGTCGCCGCTGTCCTCTTGACTCTGACCGACAGGAGGCAAGAGACGGAGGGAGGAGAGAGGGATGGAGGGAAAAGAGGAAAGAAAGGAAGGAGGGGAAGAGAGAGGGAGGGAGAGAGAGAGCTGTTAATTCACTCCTTAACTGAAACCATCCTCTGATTTCAATAAATTGAGACACAAACCACCACTGACAGTATTTGAAGAGTTTCATCTACTATCTACTATCACAGAATGGTTTGCAACAGGAATATAAAGCAAATGTGGAGTTTTCAAAGGATATTAGGTAATTTAAGGCCTTGGTTGACAAAATGATAACACTTTTGCAGACTGAAATTCTCCATATTTTTGATATGTTAAATGATTAACTTCTGGTAATGATTTTGTTTTTCTTCAAAATATAGCATTTTGGAATAGAAATCTTCATAAAGAGGATTTAAGGATTCATTTGATTTCCAATCAAATTCATTTGACATTACCAAGTTTTTACATTGCAGTGGAAGTTCTGTTTGGGATCCCAGTATCAGTATATAGACGAGGGCATTTCAAACCATCAATTGACCAACTGTGAGACAACTGTCAGATGTTGAATAAGTCTAGAGTGAACCATCACTCTACCATAATGCGTTCGTAGTGTTGCCACTCGGCGTTGAAGTCGATGACTCTGAAGTCGATGGCCCAGACGAAGGTGATGTCCAGCATGGGGTCGTAGGAAGCGGAGCAACTCAGGATCACCTCCTCACCAACCTTGGCCTCGGTGTCTTCAGGGGGCACAGTGATGCTGGTAGCCTCTGGGAAACATCACAAATACACCAAAAACAGGGCAGTTAGAAACACTGTCCCAACACTGCAGGTCACAGGTACGAGCCCACAAAAGCCTCTTAAGTGTCCATCAACAACCTTGTATCCTGCTGAGGACACTAAACTCCTTCCTGCTTACTGACTGTAAATTGTAAGGATAAGAGCATCAGCTAAAAGAGTAAAAGCTAAAAGATTTGACATAATTCATTGTCGTTAAAATGTAAGAATAATGTAAAATTACTGTCGCAGTTTGATTGTATTTAAATGTAGAGATCAATATACATATGCATCAATGCGCACACACACACTGTACACACTCAGTCAGACCTACACGCAAAAAAAGCGGAGAGCTACACACGGCCTAAATGTTGTATATATTTCTGAGGGAAACACTGACATACACACACACACACACACGCACACACACACACAGAGTTAGTCCGCCTACCTACCTACACACCCACCTACACACATGTGCATGAGCACACTGACCTGTGATGGTGAGAGAGCCGGAGCTGTTGGCCTTCCCTCGGTCATTCTCAGCGAAGCAGTTATAAAGCCCTTCATCATTCTTAGTGGCATTGAGGATCTCCAGACTCCCATCAAACATGATGGAAATACTAATGAACAAAATGAACAAAGCTAAGGGGCTGGTCCAGGAGTTTCCAGTGCAAGCCTGGGTTTGTATTTGCTATCAACTTACACACAAGCATTGACAAGACATTGCCCACACTGATAAAGTTGTGTTTGATGTCTTTACTTTTGAATTTTATTACAATAAATTTGACTAAAGTAAGCAAACTTAACTCAACAAAAACCCCTAAACTAAACAGTGGCTTCTTATTACAGTGTGACTTTGTTTGGACGAGTTAGTGTGGTATTATAAGTTGTACTGACCGTGAATTGTTGAAGAGCAGCTCTTTGCCCTTGGTCCAGGTGAAGCGGGGTCTGGGAGCCGCTCTGGGTTTACATTCGATCACCACACGGCCGTCTTTAGCCCCGAGAAGCTGCTTCTTCACTGGGTTAAACTCAAATGTAGGAGCACAGGCTGGAGGAAGATAATAAAGGTAACAGTTCAGAAAGCACTGAAGTGTGTGTTGTGTTTAGTGTAAATGAGTCGATTTAAAGTCTTTTATTTAGACATTGTTGTTCCCAATTTCATTTTGTATTCTATCAGTGAAGAAATTATATTACATCAATATGCAATTGTTTTAAAGTCGAGATGAAATGAAAAATGCCTTTTTAACCCTTTTAGATCACATCCCCGGTCATATCGTGCACCTATATACCAATATATGCAAAAAAAAATACAAAAAATCAATTTCTTTGTATTCTTATATCAAAATTCAATCATGTTTTCTTCCTGTAAAACAAAATATGCCATGTGCTTACGTAAGCATGCCCATAACCAATTTCAACCAATAATATCATGACATCCACCCATTAGCTAGCTAGCAACAGCATGGTACTTCGGTGTGTCTTCGGGTGTTATGACACGCCCACTTTTCAACGTTCAAATCAAATTCCTCCCAACGTTATGTCCCGCCTGTCTTTCCTGTTTCACTCGGAAATACGTCACGATACGGAAGTTAGATACTCTCGAAATGCTTCATGTTTCATCTCGACTTTAACAAGGAGTGTTTTTAAAAATGTAATTGGTTATTTATGTGTTGAGTGAGTTTCATGACACTTTGACCCTTGAAACCTGTTAAAACCCAACTGTATAATTTCAAAAATACACGAGTGTCAACGAGAAGCTTTCATCTCTTCGTTCCTGAAAAACTTTGCAGATGCATATTTTCTGTCAGACAACAGTGACATCTAATATTCAGTGAACCAATGAGAGCGCAGTTTTCTGGGCCGACTCACAAATCACTCGCAGCTCGGCGTTGGCATATTTGATTCCCCAGTAGTTCTCAGCGACACACTGGTACATCCCTGAGTCATCGAAAGTCAGACTGGAAAACTTCAACTCCCCTTTCCCATACTGGAAAAAAACACATATCAAATGTAGTGTTGCTACTTGTTTCTTTAAACTTATTAGACATTATTCTTATAATGTTATAATTATAACCCGCACACTGTTAAATCATCTTTCATAGTTTGAACATAGAACATACTGTAGATGGTCTATTGACTGAAATGTTAACATCACTGCACTTTGAACACTGAAATACACATAAGAAGCATCTCATCCTCATATTTTTGAGCGTGTTGGTACCACATACTATACTCTCTAAACATTAGCATACTCCCACCCCCCGATCGCCCCATCTCTTTATTGGTAGCCAACAAAATGCATGAGTTTTCACCATATATCCATCTTTGTACCAGCGGATGTAAGGGAAGGGCTTCCCTGATGCCACACAGCGCATGGTGTGTTCTGAGCCGATGTCGATCTGAGTATTGTTGATGGTCTCCGCCCACTCCGGGGCAGCTGCCAAACAGAAAGGGGTGTAAATATGATTATGTCCAACAAAATATACAGATGCATCCATCATAGAAGTCCCACTTGTTGCTTTATCCCTAACATGAGTTAATGATGTGGGACAGGTACTTTCATGATGGTTACCACTGTAGGGAAACTATAACATCTGTGAGTTCACTTGCTTTGATAATATTTTGAAATGAGGCTGATCACAAATAGCAAGAAAATGAACAAAGTGGTTTGCACTGGAAACAAGTGAAATTATCAGATTTTTTTTAATCATTTATGTTAAGGGAAATAACATCTAAGACTCCATACTAAGTTAAATGACTTGTTAAGATGGATGTTTTTGCAGTGGTTACTCTACAAATACATTCACCCTGCTAAAGCTAGTGAAGTATGCTAGTATGAGTTCACTTACACTCCACATAGAGCCAAGCCTTGTGCCAGTCCTTCCCTTTCGTGTTGATGGCTTCACACTCATATGCTCCTGCATCTTCATACTGCACGTTGTAAAGGTGGAGCAGGGCTCCAGATTCACTGATCTCATGATTAGCTGGGAGGTCTGTGGCGTCCACCTTCCTCCATACGATATGAGGAATGGGGCTGAACAGACACAAGTTGATTGAATTTAATTAACTTTATATGCCCTCACTGAGCAGTTGTTATGATATAAAAACAGTTATGGAATAAAAACATACATTACAACAACAAACACACACATGAACAATTACCTTTACATAAAACCTCTGAGAAAACAGCAATCCCATATATAGGATATTAAAATCTACTGTAGGCTATATAGGTAGAATGCTATTAAGCAGCAAAGGTGGTTTCCCAGACACATTTTTCAAAACTGGGGTACCTGAGCAAGCATCACAAAAACTACTACTGACATTGAATTTTCAACATTTTTAAAGGGGCCGATATATGATCTAAAATGTTTAATGTAGACATTGTTAAAGTTTGATTTTGTTTGTAAAGTTATTGCATTTAAAAACAACAACAAAAAAAACCATTTGGTCTTGATCGTCTCCCCTCACAAAAAAATGTTAAAATCCTTCCAATAAGGTTTACAGCATTTGATCTGACACCCTGGAAAGCCTCCGTCAGTGGGTTTACCTCATTTTAATTAGAGGAGGCGGGGTCTAATCAGGGTCCAGTATTGTGACTGTTCTGCCTGTGAGACTTAGTCTTCAAATTTATTCAACACATACCCTTTTAACTAAACTACATTCACTTGCAAAACACCATGAAGAACAATATTCTTATCCTTAGCTATCATCTATTTGAAAACAAAATCATGAAAATGGAATAATATGGGACCTTTAATTTTGAGTTGAACTGTCTGGACATAATCTGGGCAAAAGTTTATAGTGTGCATCCACCCTAATATACACTAATGTAAACTTACTTTCCCAGAGCAAAGCACTCTAATGTGATGTTAGAGGCCAGCATGGCAGTGGTGTCTGGAAACTTCACCCTGATGTCCGCTGGGTATTTCCTCTCCTCACCTGGAAGAAAGACTTCATTACATCTATAAATCTCACACGTCAAAGATAGATAGGTGGATAGATCATAGATGTGAATTGCCTTATTTTAGAACAGTTTTCTCACCCCTTCAGAATTTGTAAACATTATTCTCAAAGAATATCATAGGATAAGGTTTTGAGGTTTTGCCACTACAGATTTATTTTGTGATCCTTGCTTAGCTAGAGCACAGCAACACCCACTAACCGTCGTCAGGCGGTAAGGGGATGAGGGGGATGAACTTGGAGAAGACGCTCTTGCCGATGATGGGGCTGGAGACGAAGCAGGAGTAGTTGCCCGCGTCCTGAGCTTCCACCTTGGAGATGTACAGGTTCCCCGTCTTCTGGGAGACAAAACGACGGCGATCTGTCAGCAGGAAAACTGGGAACTCGTTGTAGATCCAGCGGTAGGTCACCTCATCTGGGAGAGAGGACGGAAAAGGAAACATGGCAACAGGGAGGAGGAGATCAAAATCTATGTGTTTACTGGACAACTCATTCTCCTTTGTGCTGGATAAATGCTGAAATTCCCACTTTTTAGCATTCATTTTGACCGAGTCTCTAGCCTTTAATCTGTCTGGACAATGAAACAGATAATGCAAATTAATCATGGATAATAATGAACAGTTAGAATATATAGACAGTATATTCCTTCAGCATAGGTTTGATATGTGCTTTGGTAGCCAATATAGAAGTCCCAAATCCTGCATTATTACTGCAGTGGTCACTGTAAACAATCTTATCTTGAATATTATACAATAGACCCAAATTGCTATGTTATAACACAAAGCTTCCATCTCAAATAACTGCCAGACCATTCTTTGAGCCTTCTTACTAAAAAGAGACCAAGATTGACCAGAATTTTCCAAACCTTGTTTCAGGTATGGAGCAACAGTAATAATCCAGCAAAAATCCAGTGAAAAGTGAGACTTCTACAATGGCAACATTCACATGAGGGCCTCTACGTACATGGCCAGGCTTTTGGAGGGGCACACAGCAGAACGGCCCCCTGTCCTTCTTTGGCATAGACGGGGTCTCTCTCCTCCTGGGGAAACTCCTCCAGATCTACCGAGCAGTGGAGCAGAAAAGGATAAGTGAAAAAACATGAGGAACATTGAAGTGCATAATGACAAGCAATATAGCAAAATCTTTTTCAAAGTGCAGTGCTGGGGAGAAAATAAATGAAGGTGGACCAGATGGAGAAAAATTAATCTTTTTTAGATAGGCAGGAAAAAATCAAATGAACACCCAATAGTGGCCAAGACCAAGAGAAGTCTGAGTCAAAATTGGAACAAGACAAGTCCAAGATGTCAAAACACTGGTTTCGAAACCAGACTCGAGGCTGAGACCAGACTCAAATACTATAACCTTGTATTAGCTGTATCTGCAGTAGTCAAAGTTCACATGCTCACATCCAAACTTGACCCTGGCCTCCTTGCTGATAACGGTGCCATAGATGTTCTTGGCCACGCAGATGTATGTCCCACTGTGTTTCTTCTGTAAGGGGTTGGTGATGACCAGGTTCCCCCCGACCAGGCTGTAGTGCTCATCTGGCTGCTCCATCAGCTTGATCTCCCAGTTATCACGGCGCCACCTAGGGGAGACGAGGAGTGGACGGAGGGGAGAGAGCGAAAGATGAGGTGGAAGAATGAGAGTGAGCAATATAAAGATGAATTGGTGAAAGAAGCATGGAAAGAATTAGAGATTGCAGTATGTGTGTGTGTGTGTGTGTGTGTGTGTGTGTGTGTGTGAGTGAGTGTGTGTTTTATTGCAAATACGTGTGTTTGTAAGAATGTGTCTGTGCAGCCGTGTGTTTTTTGTGTGCATGTCAAATGAATTCAAGTCAAATTTACATACATTTACATACAAAATAAGTTTGTCATGCAGTCCTTTTCAGGGAAAGCATGTGTGTGTATCTGTTTGTGTTATACGATACGATACAATGCGATGTGATGCGGTACAATGCAATACTAAATGCTCCGATACTATACCATATAATATGATAGAATACGATACAGTTCAAAATTATATATGATACGATACAGTACGATACAGTGTCATTTATTGTTTTAAAGGAAATTCACTTTGCAACAGAAAGGCAGTGCACATCAAACACAACAGTGGACAACATACGACACAGACAGGCGTGTGTTTGTGTGTGTTACCTGTATGAAGCTGGCGGGTTTGCTCGGGCCCTGCAGTTCATGGAGATTCTCCCGTCGGGTGAGTCCTCAGTGTAGACCACATCCAGAGGCTCCTCCTCAAAGATCGGGCCATAGCCAGTAGCATCATCTGACACATTGAACATAAGCATCGGGTTAAGATTATTTATATATTTAAATATTACTCTGAAACATCCTGGCATACACGCACCGTGCCTTGTTATCATAAGTTGAACATTAAATTACTCTGACCTGAAAACTCAACTCACCTCCAAAAATTCTGGGCTCGCCAAACAGGACTGCCACTGCAACGCAAAAACATGACAATGTCAGCTAATGGTGTACATGTCTTTCATCTGAATTAAATCACATGACAAAAGCACCTAATGCTGAGGTCTTGTGGAAATCTTAACAGATTATATGAAGAATTATATTCCAAAACTCATCATTGATAGCATTCAATATCTGTAAAATAAAAATAATCAAGTCTGCAAAAGTATCATCTATTTGTCAACCAAGGTTTTAAATTAGGGCTGCAACTAACTATTATTTTTACTGTCGATTAATCTGTTGATTATTTTCTCGATTAATCGATTAGTTGTTTGGTCTATAAAATGTCAGAAAATGGTGAAAAATGTTGATGAGTGTTTCCCAAAGCCCAAGATGACGTCCTCAAATGTCTTGTTTTGTCCACAACCCAAAGATATTCAGTTTACTGTCATAGAGGAGTAAAGAAACCAGAAAATATTCACATTTAAGAAGCTGGAATCAGAGAATTTTGACTTATTTTTCTTAAAAAATTACTCAAACCGATTAATCGATTATCAAAATAGTTGGTGATTAATTTAATAGTTGACAACTAATCGATTAATCGTTGCAGCTCTATTTTAAATCTTGTATATTCCTTTAAAAGTACCCTAATCTGTCTTCATTTTGTGTTATTAATCATTTTGTGGATTAGGTGTCACTTTTTTCACACTCTTTAGAGCCCTTATGTCATATCAGACATAGTAACTGTGTCACTTACCTGTGAGGGAGACAGAGGAGGAGAGTGCCAGCAGCAGTAAAGCAGCGGCAGCCATGACAGTCAACAGACTGACTCACTGACACCAAGAGAGTTTGACGGATGGACAGAGGGACACGAACACCAGGTCTATGGACAGGACATGAGCTGGAGAGAGCAGAGTGAAGAAGAGAGTGATAATAGTTTCAGGATCAGAATCAGAATCAGGTGAAATTTTTTCGGCCTGTTTCTAAAATGCATCTCAAAGTTGAAATGAAACCTACACTCTTGCCATAGTGCATATAAAAGCACTAGTTAGATGCTATTCAACACAGTTTTCTGTGGGAAAAGAAAAAGTAAATGCTTCTGCAGACAAACATTCAGGGCAGATCAATGAGTGTGCATGACTTGACAGTTTAAAACCCCCTTAGCAGAACAGCGACCACACCAGAAACAAAGTGAGTGCATGAGCAGCTGGAATCTTCCCGGTGTGAGAAGTGGATATAAATCATTCAGGAATGACTCAGCAGAACGCTCCAAATATAGTCATGCAGAGTGCGTGCACATTCACAAGGACACACAGAAAGACACACGGGCCTGCACACTAACACACACAGAGAAACACACATTCCTCCATACACAAAACACACAAGGAGGCACTGCGGTACCAAGACAGCGTTCTGTCGTCACACATGCTTACACATCACTTCTGCCAGAGCACATGGCAGTGCTGCTGCAGCATGAGAGAGAGGGAGAGAGAGAGAGAGAGAGAGAGCTAGAGAGAGAGAGAGGAAGGGCTAAGGTGGGGGAGGGCTGGTCTTTCTGTGTGCACTCATGACTCTCTCAGTGGGGAACTTTCCATTTCTGAGTCACGCAAAGCCACAGCATCCAACTGCAGCAGAAAGCAGGGGCACCTCTGCATCACCTATCTCTTGTTCTGTTTACAATGAACTGTGTAGAAGCCTGCCATGTTAGAGGGAAGGGGGTAGGTGGGTGAGCTGGTACGTCATTGGCTCTATCAAGCGGCCACCTCCCATCGCAGATGTTTCATTGACTCATTCTGCGTTCACATCATATCAGATTTTGACACAATACTGAAAAGCCGTTCACGTCAGCCTCCCAGTGGTAAATGCAAGTAGGGCATGTGGGACGTTTTTATCCAATGTTTTCCACTTGGTGTCATGAATTGAAAAAGTGGTAAAAAAAAAAAAAAAACATGGCACCTGCCACCGATGTCGGCAGTCCAAGGGAATAGAAATCAAAATGATCCGTTTTATTCACACTTATACAATCAACTCTACTTACGAAAAGTGAGCAATATCTGCTGCAGTTCATTTATGGTTGATTTTAAATTCATAAATACAAATGATTTTGGATGTGGGCATTCCAATGAGATAAACACAGGAACACTCCAACGAGATGTCATCCCGTTTTTCCACTTTTTCCGATATGACATGAATGCAGCATTAGACCCACAACACTTCACCCGTGTCCTTGGTCCATTTATCCAGACTGAGTATGACTGAGCCAGTTATGGGATTGTTATGGAATACTACTATAGTTTGTGGGGGGGTTTGGGGGTGGGGGGTCTATTTATAGATTAACAAAACCCAGACTGTATTTAAGGTACCTATTGTCCTTAAAATAGTAACATGTGTGAACAATTTTTGCTTTATTTTTGTGCTCTCCATCATTATCTGAGATTTTTTAATAATGGATATCTCATTTTGGAAAGAAAACCTTCAGCTAGCTAGCACCCATACCGTCTCACAGCCCTTCACACTGAGCCTTCTGACTGTGAGAGGGTGAAGGAAAATATAAGGAGGATGGAGAGAGCGAGGCACAACAGCCACCTCCCTACATCCGATGTGCATTAGCAGCCCTGTCTGTCTGCCTATAGGCCGGGCCCACACACCCAGAGAAACTGCAGCGGCCTTCATATGCACCCTGGACCAGCTGACTCGACACTATTGCATTGCATTATCACTACCATGCATCTATCTTGCATTTGTGCTGCTGGACTTCTTCAAATGACTCCTTGTTGAGGTGGAGTAAAAACAGAAGTAGCGTAGCAAAAAGTGGGGCCTCTTCTACATCTGTAAGCTCCCAAATATGGGAGGGATAGGAGTTTGTGACGTGAATCCATGTTAATGGCCCATGGTAATCATATGGGCAAAAAATGATCTTAGAGCTATTAGGAAACTCAGCTCCTTTTACTACATGTGTTATATGGTATACATCATGCATCACAGGCCAAACTTAAAGCATGCAGACCTTATGCAAAAATCAAGAAATTTTAGCACAAATCATCCACGCAAGCTTCCACAACACTCTTCTAGATCATAAGATGTACATGTGTTCATATACATAGGCAGTGCCGCGTGCCAATCAGGCGCCCTTGGCAAAACTATAAATGCCGCCCATCCACACGTTCTCACGTTTTATCAACTATTTCACGTAGGGTTGCCAACTCAATGTTATTTAATACACACAGACATCGCCCTTGATTGGTTAATACATTACTCTACATTCAAAACAATTTAGTAAATCCTCCCCAGTTGTGTCTCATGTCACTTAAATCAACTCACGTAGTGTAATTTTTAGTATTAGGCCTACTTTACTGAAAGAGACTTAAAGCTACTCGTTGGGAGCAGGTTGGGAGATAGACTGGGAGTAGCACCCAACCTGTTGCTGTAACTCAGTCTCAGTAAAACAAGGAGTACAATGTTCCAAAAGCATAGTAGATTAATTTCTGTTTTTTCTTTATTTGTAGATCGCGACAAATGTATTTATGCTGTGTCACCCAATGTCACCCTAATTACAATCAAGTTAAGACAGGTGTGGGCAAATTTGGCGCCCCTAGTGACGTGGCGCCCTGGGCAATTGCCCTGTCTGCCCCGCCCAGGCGCCGCCACTGCCTGTAGGTTGATACAGCGCTGTGAATTGTGTCTAAAAGCCATCTGCAAATCCCAGTAATCTTTTCCAGCACAATTTCTGATCAAATCATCAGTGTGTTGTGTTTTCCAGCGTTTCCTCTGGCAGTAATCTCATCACAGCTCTGGACACTGGATCCTCTTTGGATAGGCCGGCTATATTTAGGTCAGCACATGTATTAAGCCGCAGTGATTTAGCCTACTGATTGATGGAATAACCATGTTTTCTGTGTTTTGTAGCTATGGAAAATAACATTCCGAGTCTGGCTGAATTCCTCAGAAGAGGTGGTAAGAGAGGACTGTGCCAATGATGTCTTGATGATATCTCTTGAGTTCATTGAGTTAATGGTGGATGTAGTAGCTTACTTTAAAGTGAATGTGCTGCTCCTGGATCTCAACACCAGTGCTTAAATAGAATTGAAAAACAGAGGAAATCTGAGAGGGAAGAAATAATCCCTTGCCTCAGCTACCAACCATGTCAGTTTGCTGAATCTTTAAGCCATCTGCATAAGAGTGACTAAATTGTTCTTGCACTCTTGCACATTTCAATTTTTTCTGTTGCAATCAGGAAGATAAAGGTTAATACTGAGGGACATTTGTGAAAATCTTCAAACAATAATCTGTACTGGAGGGAGTTGCCCTCTTTGCTACCAAGGTGGACAGTACCATGTCAATGGCATGGAGCACATTACAAAAATGTACATCTTAACAAGTTGTATAGTCCAATTTATTAAGTCTTAATACCTTATTTTTCAACAGGTGAACAATTCTGCCAACAGAGTGAGATAAACCCACTTGTATCAAGTGAAGTTTCACTTTTTCAGGAATTTTCTAGAAACAAGGCAATATTTTCAAACAAGGCAGAATAATCACTCCATTAGCATCAAGAAGACACTTCAGTTCAAGAAAATGTTGCTGATTTGAAGTGGAAATATGTTAAATTATCTCACCAAAATATTGCCAGATGTTTCACTCTGTTTCAAGCAAAATAAAATGTAAGACTCTCTACTAGATTAAATGACTCGTTCAGATGGATATTATGGATATCTTGCACTCCTGCTCATTTTGCATTTTTCTGTTGCAATCAGACAGGAAGACAGAGGTTAACAGTGAGGGACACGCCTGGCCATTAAAATCAATGATTTATCTCAAAGGGAGTTGTCCCCTCAGTCAGTCAGTCAGTCAGTCCCACCAGGTTAACGCCACAGATCACTGCCCTTGACGCGTTTGACACTTTCACCTTGCGTCTCCTCCCTGCATCGATGGAGACACACTTTTTCATCTTAACATGTGCTGTCCCATTATTAAAACTGCAGAGTTGAAATAGTCTTTTATTAAACACCTCTTATCAAGAGTGTGTTCAGTTTGTCGCATTCCCTGTAAGTCTAAAAGTAGCTGCGCACACCCTTACATCACTTCACCCCAATGACGACTGAGCGGCACCGGTAGTTCACTGCTCTGCATTGCGGTACTCGTCTGCCGGTCCATTTCTCTACTTCAGCACTACAGTGCAGAACACACTCCCGGTTTATCCTCAGACAGTCCAGACACACGAGCTAACCCTCATGCACACACCCTCGCGCCGTGTCGTTCTTACCTTTGAGGCAGAATAAATGGCAATTTCAGTACATTGTCCGTGTGGCACACCTGGACCCGAACCGCATCGTCCCACAGCCCGCCCGCACGAGCGTCCCGTTGAATTGAACTTTTCTATTGGAGGAAAGCGGATGAGTGGCACCTCTGGGTGGCAGCGCCGATGTGAATGCGATTGGTCCACAAGAGAGGAAGGATGAGAGAGATGCGAGCATCATGCTGCTGCGCATCCCCAACACGGAAGATGAAGCCCTTACGAAAAAGAACGGTAGTGATCCTATAATACACTGTAGGATGACAGGTATCATACGAATATCACAGCAAAACTATAAGCTCCTATAGGAATATTATAGAGGTATTATAGTAATAGTAGATAAAAAAAAATGTCATCAAGGTGGATAGGGTCACCATAAACTCACTAGTGCCACAGACTCAAGTCTCAATAGGAATATTATAATGATTTTTTCGTTTGGGAATAGACTGTTATCCTGCTTTGGGCCTGACTGGAAGATAAAAAAATATATATATATTCTCTGTGGCAGATCACTCTGTTAGGAGAGTCTCTGCAGGGAAAAGTGTCTAGACAAGTATAGGAGTAAAGTTCAAGCCCATGCATGACCCATTTCCTTGCCATGTGCTGTGCATTTTAAATGACCTTCATATTCATTTATTATTAATGAGAGATTGCAGACACTGGTTAGAATGTCACTAGATGTGAATGAGGAAATTGAAGGGTTTAATTTGAAAATGCCATCCATTTCTGAAAAAAAAAAAAAAAAAATGACCTGGTGTTCAATGCTGATTAGATCCTCTATGTGACCATTAAAGTGAGAGCTTATGACTTCAACAATATCCATTAGTCAATTTTATTTTCATATCAGCATTCGTGTTGTTAGAGTAAGTGCCACTTTTTTCCAAATGCTGGATGTTGCATTTTGGAATGAAACTCAAACATACAAACATATAGGAAAATACAGTGAGACGAGAATCAGGGATAAAACTGGAATATTTTGACATTGGTATTTGTCTCCTCTCTGCACAGATACACACTACACACACACACACACACACACACACACACACACACACACACACACACTCTCCAAATGTAGGTTAATCTCACAAGGATTTGGAGGTTTATCCAGTGGGTTGTTTGCTGGACAAAAACCCTAATAATTTTCATTTTTATACACTAGGTGGAGCTATATACTTATACTGTTACATGTTGCAATGCATGCAGTGTCACTAAAAACAACAAAAAGTCTGAATTGAAATCCTGAAACCAACATTTATTTCATTTTTTTTAACTTCATTTAAAATACAAAATATTTTGCAATATTATATTGTAGAGTAAACCATTTTGACAGCCTTTCATGCTTCTCATGTAGCTTCAACATTAACCAGAATGTCATACTATATCATATCATATACTGTATATCCTATGTTCACCAGTCACTAAAACATTGTTTCCAAGGTATTCACACTCCAATGCGCCAGTCCGTTTATCTGTCCATGTCTGTCCATCCTTCTGTTTGCTCCAAGTTACATGTTTGTCCATTTTTGTTTTGTTTTTTAAATGCACTGTTAAAAAGATGTGTCAGTTTCAGTACATTCATGTGTCTAGTTTGGGACATATGCTGTGTTTAGACACCAGATGTTGTGTTGTGCCAAACTAGACGCATGCATGTGTTTAAAATGATACATCCTGTTTAAGAGTGCACTTTTTTAAATACAGAAAAGGTGCATGAACTGTCAGAGACAGACACAATACAGGTGTCACGAGAGCTCAGTCACAAGTTAAATAATCTCCTTTGTTACCCGATAAACATTTGAGCTAGCAAATTCACCTGACAAGTTAAAAAAAAAAAATGAAAAAAATGAAAAGAAAAATAAATTTCACAGCAAATGAAAGAGTGGAAACTGTAAATAGTCTCATCTCACACAACGCCATTCTGCCCAAATAATCCCCCCTACCCATAATGCAGTAGGGCTCATTGAGGTCAACCTCTCACCTCCGACCTCAACACATTGACACTCATTTCAAGCCATTATTTACAAATTACAACAAAAATATCTACACACGGAAAGCTGACACATTGCAAACTAAAAACTTGATGCAAGTTATGAAAACCGATCGTCATGGAAATGTGGAACTTCTCTGAAAAAAAAGTCTCATATCCCCTTTTGAGAAAACCAAGTGGTGCCTCTGCTGAGATGGGAGTAGACTGCTTCACACACACCAGAATTATACACTGTTATCCATGGAAATAGAAAGCAATAGGATACATCACGCACGCTTAAACACAGTAGCATGCATGTGCTGCACACACACACACACACACACACACACACATACACACACACACCCATGCACCCTCATACATACACAATCACACACACACCTCATTCATTTATATATAAAACTCACTGAGTGCTTGGTGTACACACTTTGTTGCGCTTTGAGTTACAGCAAAACATGTGACAACATACACATATATAAGGTTAAATGCATAAACCGAAGTCACCAGCGCATATACCATTTGCATTTTCAATGAAACAAGCAACATTTTCATTCATATAAATAGATAAATCCACTTGTTTCCACATTCAGCATCATTACGCAATATTCCGACCCCTTCGTTTCAGCTCTTTAAGTGCTACCAGTAGGTCCCAGTCTAATTGCCTATACCAGCTAGTGAGTCCCATTCCTATTGGCAGTTACCTGGTGAGTAGGTTGGCAGTAGTTTGGTGCTGCTGGGCAGCGGCTCCTCCTCAGAGTGAGTGGTACAGGAGGAGGATGGAGATGAAAACATGAGAGATGAAGACAACTTCTCATGAGGCGTCTAAGAATCTCTTCATCATGCTAATCTCAGCAACACACTGATCCCAGGGTTCCTACACATTTTCCATTCCAAAATTCCACACTTTTCCCAGGTCTTAATTTCTTGACTGGATGTTATGATTTTGTCAGTGTTCAATACGATGTAAGCTGATGGTAGCTGGGTAATATGATTGTCAACAAGGCCATAACACTATAGCTGAAGATTATTCCTCACATGACAATGACAGCAGGTGCACAACTGCAAAAATATGTAGTTGTTTGTAATAGTCCCACACTCTTAGGGGCCTTTTGTTGCAATTCCCAAACATTTCATTTCATAATTTAACATAATTTCCCAGACTTTACAGCCTTGTGTAGGAACCCTGGACCCTAAATGACGATAAAAGAGGCTATATGAAGTCAATAAGCCTACATGGATGCTTCACAAACTGTTTACAAGCATGCTCCATGACCACATAGTTCATAGTTCATGTCCTTGTAAACAAGTTTATGAAGCATCAACAAAATCCTGCAGGGCTTATATGGTGTTTATGAATACTCCATAGCCTCTACAGTCATTAGTAGAAAGTGGGATGGTATTGTGTATGCATCCGTGGACTATAAGAACTGCACTGAGCCCAGGTCTGCCCTGCGTGTGAAGAGGGATGTAAGTCTATGGATCTAAGTCACTGTCTATGGATCTAAGTCACAAAGGCACTAGAAACCGTGCTGAGAAGCTCTCGGACATCGACACCGAAATATCAGGAAACTACAATGTGCACCACTTTACCCTGTTCAGGCTCATTCACTCCCTAAACCTCTACATCTATCTCCCTCCATCCCTTCCGTCTTTCTGTCTCTCTTACTCTGTTCAAGGCAGATGAGTGGAAATGCTGTTGGAAACAATGTTGGGTAGCGGTTAGTTGGATGTTCTGGAAGCAGTTAACAAGTTGACAATACCATGATCACCTAAAAGAAAGACTTTGCACAGTGGCCACGCTTTTGGGGTGGAAGTACTTGACAATGACACCGGACCATTCTCATCTCCGCTTGTGTTCAGTTAGTGCTCAGTAACAAGAAGCATATGCTTGGTGCAAAGAAACGAACAGATCAAGGGGGGGGAAAGCAAAAAAGCAAAGAACAAGCTTGAGAAAACTCGAGGCTTAACACAGGCCAATCCTAAATCAGTGTGTGAGTTCTGGCTGGCTGGTGTGGTAAGGAGTGACAGAACGGTGAGTTCAAAGTGTTTTTCACCAGGGATCCAATAAGTATAAATGCACATCCCTGACCTCCAGTAGTCAATATAGCTTTCCTCTTCTTCTATTACAGTATATATGTACAAACAGCTCGTCTGTCTTCAAAAAGACATCTTATGCTAGCTTCTACTTCGAGTCACACGTTTCATAGCGATGTCCACAAAGACATCGCTGCCATTTTTTCTCTATATATAATACGCCGTATAACACTTTTGACGATTGAAAAGAAAAAAAAAATGATAAAAGGCATAACCAGTTGCTAGAAGGCGTGCACCACATACAGTCTCAACACGCAGCTCACCTCTGCAACACTTGACACGAGTTGCAACTCTGAGTGTGGTAAAATGCTTAGTAGAATCATGATTTACTCCATGCAGATGTTGATGAACGAGTGGCGGTGTGTAATTCAATGTATATCTGCCTGCCTGAGGGTCATGTGTTATGATAAAATATATATTTGGATATATCACGTTTAGTATATATGTTTGCAAAGGAGATCAAATGGCACTAATGCACACACACATGGCCACTCCTGCTCTGTGCGGAGCAGTCCGAGTGGTAAACCTCCTTCTGGTACATTCCTCCTGCTTTTCCATATTGCTTTCCCCTCTCCTCTCTTTCTCTCTCTGTTTCTGAAAGTCTTTACATCCCTCGTTCCGCCTCTTCTTTAAATGGTCATGGGGGACGTCATGTCGGTCTTCGTCACGTTGAGTTGAGCGTTTGTGTGTGTGTGTGTGTGTGTGTGTGATGATCAGAGGAGGTCACAGTGTGACGGGGCAAGAGGGCAAGAGGGGTCAGGGCAGCGGGCGTGGAGATGAGGGCGTGTCAGCAGTCTTGGTGACAGGTGGCCATGGTGATGGACGCTACGGTTACAGCCGCCATGGCGATGGCCACCGGAGTGACAGCCACCATGGTAAAACGGGGGTCCATGGTGACTGTCACCACAGCAACTGTCACCACAGAGACGGTCCCCACAGTTACATTTGCCAGGGTGACAACAGTGACCATAGCAACGGTTGCCTCGCAGGCCTCCCCCTTCGTTAGACAAAGGAGTTCATGGCGTTGACGGGCGACGGCGCCTCGGAGCTCTCGTTGCCTTCGTGCGTGTCTTTCTCTTTCTTGCCGCTGTACTGGCCGATGAAGGAGCCGTCCTCGTTGAACTGTCCGTCCCCGCCCTCCCCGTAGTCCACCAGGCTGTCGTCGCTCTCGTCGCGCCGCACCGTCCCGTTGGACGGCGTCCGGCTGCCCTTCAGCGGCTTGTGGTCCTCTGTGTCACTGTGGCGGGGAGGAGAGGGAGAGGTTATTGAGAAGGGGAAATAGTTTGTCTAATTTGTCCAATTTCTTCAGCAGTGGTCAGAAACCCTGGTGGCCACACAGAGGGCAGGCTCTTATTCAAGCATTAGCATTAAATATAAAAGTAATCTGGCTTTTCCACTGCACAAGTGTACCATGACACATAAACATACTGGCACAGTACAGTATGTTATTTCCATTGTGCTTTGTACACAGTTTGGTTTGGGTAAGGCCACCATACCCCTATTTTCAATGGGTGCTGGCAGGGATTTCATATTGATATTGGTTACACACAAGCATGAACACAACTTCTCAATATTCCTGTGGAAAACCACAGATACTACCGATACTGTACCATAGCAGGACCAGTATCTTGTACAGTGTTGTATTTGTGCAGTGGAGCGGCTCAGCTAGATCTATAGTATGGTGTGTTAGTGCTGGGGAGGTTTAAGCCCAGATGCTCCAAAGATCCAGGGTTGGTGACCGCTGCTAAAGAGGATTTTTCAAACGCGTGCTGCTCAGTCCCTTGCCATACTCTACCCGCATTATAATGCAATTTCTGAAATGAGGTCAGACCATATGCTTTCAATTTACATGCATTCATCAAAAATGCACAAGGTGTTTTCAGTCTCATTTTGTTGTGCTCCAAAGTAAAACGATATAAATCCAGTAACACCTACTGTTTACCTTTGACTTGTTTGTCCCTTTGGTCTAATAACTTTCCATACTATTCCATACTATGCAAGCTCTGGTATCAGGATACAGTAATACATTTCAACTGAATTTTCAAGCTCATTGCATTTACATATTCAAAAGAAAAAAAAATAAGGCAAAATGAAGGAAGCCAGAGTCTATTGCAAGTAGAAGCAGTCAATTTTAGTGTCAATTTTAGTGTTAATATAGTAATTGTTGTTAGGGCGTTGACGTGATGATGTTACATCGATGAGTATGATGGATCAGTTGATGTGCTTTTTCAACAGTGCCTCTCTTGCCTTAGTTTCACTTGAGGAGATATAGTACACGCAAACCTATAGCTGGGAGGTTTTATAGGTTGTGTGGAATTGCATGCTGGTCTAGCACATCCCTTCTTACCTTTCCATGGACCTAAAGCCCCCAAAAAACAAAGATAAAAATGGAAGGACACATGAAAAGCAATTGATGAGCCACACTGAGCTGCTATTCTTTTGTACGCTTTTCCTAGGCAGGCAGCCTTTGAAAAGATAACAATGGCACAACACACAGATATAACATGTAATATTGTGTGATACAGATACATAAATAAAGCAGCAAAAATAGGGATATGTATAGCTTTGAGGCAGACAATGATTTCACAATTTCACAAGAGAAAGCATGCATATGGAAACAATGATATTCCATTTAATACAGTATAAAAACAGACATCTTCATGTAATTTCAACTCATATCAAGTCAGAAAATCCTCATAAACATTCAGGAACATTCCTGACAAAAGTGAAATTGTAATGAAATAAGTAAAATCATCTCACCCCAATGGCAGATGTTTTCACTTGTTTTGAGAATCATTCAATTTTGTGACTTAACACGAGATGAAATTGCTTGTTAAAATGGAAATATTTTGCATTGTAGAAAGCCTTTGTTGATTAGACGATCAGTTTGCTGGTGAGTTGGTCATTATAAGGGTCAACACAGAGTAGTGGATTTGGTCTTGCCTCTAGAGAGAGTTTGGTAATGGAGCCAGGTGGGGAGAGAGTCTCTGCAGCCTGGTAAAATGTTCTACGTACAAACAGGCGAATCAGGACACAAGGAGTGGTAGAAAGAAGAGCCTTAAACACTGTGGTCTTATCTCTATTTAGTGCTGACAACTTACATTTTTTCAAATGCTACATGTGAAGATCTATCAACACCAATGTTTTTTTCATTGCACACTACACACCTTTAAAAAGAAGATAATGATGTTTTTTTTTTTTCTTATATGTTCCTCAAATTTCAAAGTCCATGGTTAGAGACTGTGCTACAGTTTTCTATCTAAAGAATGTAGCTTTTCTCTCTCACCTGTATTCTCCAAATGTCCCATCATCCTCCTTCATGGGCTGGATCTCTGGGTCTTGGTGAGCATCTTCTTTCTCTTTCACTGTAAATGATGGATAACTGTCACTGTACTGTGTTTTGCATGGAGACATGACTGTGTTCAATGCTGTATGGGACAAAATGTCTTAAAGTATTGGTGAGGAAACTACAGCCACCGGCCATTTCTATTTAATACTGTATGTATGTGTGTGTGTGTGTGTGTGTGTGTGTGTGTCACCTGGGTATTTTCCACCCTTGTTCCTCTTGATGAAGCACACTATGAGAAGGACCAGGATGAGGAGTGCAATGGCACACATCAGGCCAATAAACCAACCCTGGGTGGCGATGTCCACCTGCCGGCTGGCTACAGCTGGAGAGAGAGACAGACAGACAGAGAGACAGACAGACAGACAGACAGAGAGAGATGTGAAAAATGGAAAGACAGACACAGAGAGGCAGAGAAAGACAGAAGGAGACACAGAGGGAGAACAAGCAAAAATGTCAGTCAAAATCTAATTTCAAGCTGCTAAAACGGTGGAATCCTTCATTTTCTTCATGCTGAGCAACACTGAGGGTGAAAACTAAAGAAACTGTGAAGTTATAGACAACAACTTTTGAACAACATGTAAAACATGGGTTAACATGCAATGGCTCCCTGAGCACTGTAAAATATAACAAAAAGTAAGTAAATAAATAAAAATCACTAGTGTAAATGAATGGAACTCTTAGTAATGACTTTTTATGTGGCATGCATCAGACCAACTGATGGCAACTGGACCACATGCTTGTACACTAACTAGATTACATTCACATCTGAATGTTGTAGTTCTGATAATGGGTGAGCAGTATGGAGGATGGGAAGACGACGCAGGCAAAAAAAAAAAAAAGAAAACTACAAGGACCATCTATCCTGAGGCATGCCGCCTCACCTGGCACCGTAACCAACACCTCATCTGTGCTGTGGACCGTCGAGTCAGCCTGGTCTCTAGCTACCACACGAACCCTATAGGACGTCCCCGGCTTTAACCCCTTTATCATATACGAGTGTGTACCGTTTACCAACTCCTTTTTCCAGTCCTCTTTACCTAGAAATGGGGTTGTGGATGGAGATGAATGAGATACGGGGGAAAGGAAGTTTTGGGAAAAATTATTATTTGGTTGATGATATTGAACACTGGTTTTGTTGGTTGCAATGGTGAATATTTAGAGTGTTATATACACTTATATAGGTCATAATAAACTAATTTAATTACTGATCAAATCATTTCAATGATGTTGATTGTTATTTAGCAATAAAAGTAGTAGTGAAATAATACAATACACCAATAGAACAATGATAGATACAGCAAATAAAGCATGCGTTGATGTTTTGAGGTGACTGTCTGCAAATACAAAATAAAGCCTTACTGTTTTCTACAATATATTCCACAAATACATTCTTATGGTGTCCATAGTATTCCCAACTGATCACTGCACCGTCCTCCGATACAGAAGTGTTAACCGTGCCGAATGCCGGGCCTACGGGACGCACTGAGCACACAAGAGACAACACATGAAGGGTTTTATTCCAAAACTCTATGTAATAAAAATGTCATCTGAATTTCATGACTTAAGAGTTCACAAATACAGATTGATCCTATCTTCAGAAAAGCCGGTGGATATCTCAGTATAAAAACTCTTCAGGCTACAGCTGGTGAGCAACAATATGAGAGTGGTAGCCAGTAGACAAAGTGTAAGAAGTAAAGATAATAAGAAAAAAACATAAATTACTAGAAATAAATGTCTTCACAACAGTATCGCAACAGTAGATTTCTAAACATCTACTACTACTATCAGGGGAATTAATCATCATCTCTTTATAAAAAAATAACCCCATCTGTTCCTCCATTGAAGATCTGTCATTTGCAATTTTGGTTTGATAATTGATATATATGATCAGGGCAGCAAGCAGGTGTTTAACCCCCCAAATTGATGTTAAGACACAACATTTCCCCTGTTTTCAACAGAGCTTCAAAGTTTCATAGTTTCATAACAGAAGGACATTCATGACAGTGTTAGAACCTGCCACCACACAGAAAAAGCAGGTGAGTTACATAGTTACTGAAAAAATGTCCATCTTAATAAGCTCTTTAATCTAAAATATTAGTCTTCTTAAAACAAGTGAAAAAATCTGCCAGTTGGATGAGAGCGATGTATTTGTATCCAATGGAAATCAATATGTTTCCAGAATTTGTTTGAAACAAGTGGCAATATCTTGAAATAAGGCTGACCACTTAATTACAGTCAAGATAAGGTCACCTGATTAAAGCCAATTCCTGAGACGCACTGGAAGCATCTGACATTATTTCACCTCATTGACCGATTTTTTTTCTTTTGTTTTCAGAAAACTAAAATTTTAAGACTTCTGCTTGCACTAGATTAAAAGACTTGCTGAGATGGACATTTTTTGGCAGTGCAGAGGTCCTGTGTAGAGAGCTGGGGAGGTAGTGGGGGACACAGGGAGTGCTTATACCCTTGTGAAACGGGGGACGCGGAGACTGAGTGATGGGGGAGGTTGGGTGAGGGGGCTCTGTGGGGCCTGAAAGAACACGAAGAAGAGTGAGACAACACACATACACACCACAACAAACAACAACATAGAGTACACTGCAGAGCCACTGTTTTATAGAGAAAGTTGCTACCAGCATGCTGAGTTAAAACACAGTGCAACGCCTCTCAGTCCTGGTCCATAGTGCACTTTAGCTGAGATTCAGAGTTGAGTTAAGCTCTTCCTTGCTTTCTCCTGTCTTATCTGAAGAACTAATGCACATGGCTTAAAGTCACAATGAAACTGTATTTTGAGAGCATCCTGCTTCCTTATTGTGATGTATTTCCTGTTGAAACAGGATATCGGGGCGGGACAATGGGAGATCAGTTAGGGAGAGAAAAGAGAGAAAGGCAGTTTTATTTGATCGGAGGGGCGGGATTGTTCAAGAATCTGTGATGGTTTTATTGGTTGGAATTTTTATTTACCCCTCCAGGTATACGATGACATCACCACTAAAGGTTTTCTGTTTTTGATATAATAATACAAGAAAATATTTGTTTTTTGTCATTTTTAGGCATACATTGTCAAATAGGTGTATGGTATGATAGTTTGAATGAGCTAAATCTTTCATTTCAGTGTGACTTTAAGTCAGGCCAACTCTGAATCGCAGCGCTGTGGCGTGTGCAATATTTGGTTCCAGCCAAATTATAGCTTACTCAAACACACTAGCCATCAGTTTATAGCATCAACAGGTATATCAGATGTGTTAGTACTGGACTGGAACCAAAGCATGCAAAAGGATAAAAGCATCATGCGTCAGGCTTTTTGTAAACATGTTCATTTGAAGAGGGCGAATACAAGAGGTAAAGACTGAAAGCATGAAATGCACAACTAATTTCAGTGCGTAAATGTCGTACATTGTAGGTGGAATCCAGTGTGAAGCCATTGACCTATACTGTACAGCAGGTGAAGCCTATTCCTTCAGAATAGGACACAAGCAAGGTTGCTTGCAGATGCCATGGAAGTATGTCACATAAAGCCTATTTGTTCACATTGGGAGCTTTCAGACATGATAACCTGGTAATGGTCAAGGACATGCAGAGACAAAACTAAAGACTATATCTTTTAGGGGGGGCTCTGTCTGGTGGCTAGCAGCTAATATCTGATGATATGCATAACATGCAGGTACTGTACTTCCAGTGGCAAACTTGGGTTACCTTTGCCCGTCTCTACAGTGGGCTGAATACGAGCTTCAGAGAGAGAAGAAGAGAAAGAGATAGAAGGGGTGTAAGAGGTTGAGTGAGGAATGCATTCGGACCTCATGGTTGTACTTTTCGACGTTCCTCCTCTCAACCTAGACAACATGAGATTTACCATTCACAGGAATATTTTACATCTGTTGTCAGGGCGCTGTGACTCTGACCCGTGCAATATAATGTTAGTGATACAGGAATTTAACCTTATTCTGCTGTTGCACTTGTAATTCGCTCTGAATAAAGGGTAAATTATACTTCTGCGTCAAATAGCTACACCGGTGCAAGTATTTATGGTTCTGCGTCAGTGAGTGTGCGCATAGACCATCAAAACCCTAGATGGCAGTGGCATGCTTTGTTAACATGGAAGTAGTAACAGAAGAATTAGTAGTGTTTACATTCTCTTAATCTTTGATCATTGATCTGCTCCATTGTCTTCACTATCAGCGGACATCAACCTCATGCTCACTGAAATATGAAGAGGGCCAATCACAGTTCTCGCGATCTTGTGTCGTCCTACGCGTAGATACATTATTGGAGCTAAGCCATTGGTTCGATGCAGAACCATAAATTACCCTTAAATTCCCCTAAAATGTAAATGCATATGTACACAGAACTCACTTGTGTCCATGATTGTGAAGGCCTCCTCAGTGATGGTGGGGCCAGAGCCCTTGATTGTCTGAGCATTGAAGTAAAACTTGTAGAGCGTGCTGGACTTGAGGTTGGCCAGGGTGAAGGAGGTCTCGTTGGCTGGGAAGGTCTTGACCTCGACGGGTCCCAGCTCATTGGTGTTGTTGACTGCAGAGAAAGGGAGAATGAGAGAAAGGAGGAAGGATGGAAAAAGACAAAGGAGGTAAAAAAGGAGTGAAATGAGAGAAATAAAGGAATTAGGAGAGAAGGAAAAGGGAGAGGTTAAAGTTAGTAAACATAGTGTTTTTCCAATGCACAAGTACCATTCTACACCTATACTGCACCTGTAGTGAGTATGGTACAGTATCAATATCCTTTGGTGTTGGAATATTGAGCCATTGGGTCCATAATGATGACTTGCCAGCAATTTTTGAAGTGGGCCAGTACCAAACACATTTGGATACGCTACCAAGCTTCTAGTGTACGTGTACAAAACCACTGGGGATAAAGCACAGTACACACTAATGCTGTTTAAAGCAGATAATAGGCAGAGTGTCGGGCAGCTGGTAGGTCTACCTGGTTGGTATTTGAGCGTGTAGCTGGTGAGGCGTCCGTTGTTGTTGAGTGGCGGGCCCCATTCCAGAGTGAGAGAGTCCATGTTGGGGTTGATGATGTTCAGGAAGGAAGGAGGGCCTGGGACTGGAAAAGAAATCAGAACCACAGTCAGAATCTGGACATCACATACAGGACACTCAGACTAATTTATGGATGCAAATTATTCCTCATGGCAACAAATATCACAATATGTGAGATAACAGAGCATCTACAACTACAATATTTTTCACACTTTTCCTTCTCCCAAACTTTTCAAGAAGTGGAAATTATCATAGTTATTTCCCATATGTTTGACTGGTAACCCTTTATTTTACAGGTCCCTAACAACGTATGAACTATTTCTAATTAGATGTTAACAAAAAAAACTATTACACAGTAACGTGGCTAATAATTATACAACAACATATTTGTGTTCATATGTATTTACATAGTACCGGACCTGTAAAGTGAAGCGTGTCTATTTTCTACAATTCAATAGTAATTCCTATGTATTTACATGGTACCGGACCTGTAAAGTGAAGCGTGTCTATTTTCTACAATTCAATAGTAATTCCTATGGACATGCTTCACTTTACAGGTCCAGGACCATGTAAATACATAGTTAGGGACCTGTAAAATGAAGGGTTACCGTTTGACCTTCCATATGACCCTTCAGACCTGCATAAGAACCCTCTGGGCCTAATTCAACCACACACACCTCCCTCGGGGGTCTCGAAGCTCTTGCCGTTGCTGGGGGGCCCTTCTCCCTTGCTGTTCAGGACCTTGATGAACAGGTTGTAGAGGCTGTAAGGCTGCAGGCCTGGCAGTCGTCCCTCGCTGCGGTTCCCGCTGAACGTCAAAACCTGCTCCTGCTGCTCGGCCTCGGCCTCCGCCTCGTGCAGGCCGCGCTCCCGCCGGTAGTAAACCTGGAGGAAACACACCAAGAGTTATATATTGTGTGCCATTGTTCTACTCTTTCTTCACACAGATGCATGAGGATGTACAAGCAGATACACACACAAATGTACACATATGTACATGAACAAGCATTCTGCAAGATGTTTACAAACACTTGCATGCATACAGGATGTGCTGCTACACACTAAACACTAAACAAAGACATAGAGTTACTGTAGCCATGGTAACAGACAGTACCTTGTAACCCTGCAGTTTTCCCCTGACTGTAGAGGAGGCTACAGGCTCCCAGTGCACCTCTGCCAGGGTGCTGTTATGAACCATGACCTGCACACTCTCAGGGGCAGACAAGGGAACTAAGAGAGAGAGAGAGAGAGAGAGAGAGATAGAGACAGAGTGAGAGACAGGGAGAGAGAGAGAAAGAGAGAGAGAGAGACAGACAGAGCAAAAATGTCAATCAAGGTCTAGTTTCAAGCTACTAAAGAAACAGTGAAGTTAAAATGAATGGAATCTGTAAACAGACAGAAAGATGAGGAATTTATTCAGACGCTCAAGCGCTATGTGGGGAATTCAAATTGATCGCTTAATCTACTGTACAGTTTTCATAACAAAGTGCCAATTAAAGGCTCACAAGATATAAATGGAACGGTGAAAAGTGGAAAATGTGAACAATCCATGGCCAGCTTGTCCATCATCTCATTAAGAGACACAAAGCTGCCAAGACATGTTGAGTCTGAGTCTGAATCAAGCCCTAACTAAATAACTACAAACATCAACTCAAATTCACCAGTTTTTCATCGTTTCAAGGATGACAAGGTAAATAAATCTTTAACTTTATGTGTTGAGAATGTTTCGATGCATGAACGCTTGTAGCGTGTGATTTAATCCAAATGGCCCACTCACAGTCTTCTCCGGAGTATCCCACTACCGCTTCAGGCTCCGGGCCGCTGCCGTAATCGTTCACAGCTTGAACTTTGACCTCGTAGGGCACGAAGGTGGGCGTTCCAGACACCACAAACTGGGTGACGTTGGACACGGTCTCCGAGGACCAATCCTGATCCACGTCCTTCTGCCTCCACTGGACCTTATACTGCAGACCCGGCCCGTTGGACTGAAATCCTGTCAGTGGCTGTACAGGCGGAGATTTTTTTTTAAAATTTAGTCTGTTGTAGATCGGCACCCTTTGGTTTATAACTGGTCCTATTTGTATGGAAGTATGAACAAAACCTAAAGCAAAACATGCCATTGTGTGCCAGTATCAGGGTGGCATAGTACATTTATAAAGAGGAAAAAATGTATTGGAATATTCTGACTACTACGGCAGTAAGGTTGTATAGACAGCAAAGGACTTTTGATTAAAGATTCAAGAAAATTCTTAAAACAAGTCGATTCGTATTAAACACAAATGAAATTATCTCACCCTACTGGCAGTTTTTTCACTTATTTTTGAGAAAAATGAAATTTTAATACTCAAACCTAGATCTGCCTTGTTAAGATTGATATTTCTTGCTGCGTTCACTGCTGTGCAAAGTAAGGTTGTGCAAACAGACTAGGATGTTTGATTGAGTGGATGTTTTGGCAGCTTCAAAAGGGCTGGAGTCAGCCCACTGGACTGGAAACCTGTCAGTTCCTGTAAGCGATGCAGAGAGGCTGTCTGCTCAGCCAGTTAAACTATTATGACTTGCTGGGGGTGAACTAGAGATGTGTCAGCTCGTATGCGGGGGGAAATTGGGGTTGTGTTCAGAAAAGAGAAACATTTTGACTTTTGTTACATAGGGTACGAACTGCAGTGGAAGAAATGTAAGAGTGAAAATGTAAGAAACAGTGGAGAATTTGGCAAAATGAGGAATACCTAAATTTACTATAATTCACTAGAAATTATCCCAAAAAAAGAATGTATAAACATGATTATTCTAATCATAGGCTTCACTTTCACCACTATTACACTGTAGTGTGTAGATAGTTAGAAAATTCAATATTAAATCAGCAGCCAAAAGCTTCCCATACAAGACAAAATCTAATCAAATGGGCGTCTGTGGTCTAATTGGCGTCTATTTGGGGGTTCGTGACCTGAAAGTGTTTGGAGAACCTCTGACGTACGCCGCACACTTACATTAAAATGACACAGGAATTAGACTCAGCCCACAGCATCTTACCCAATAATCTCCGATCTAACAACCAAAGAAAGCTTACCATCCAGGTGATGATCAGGTTGCTGTGCTCCGTTCCAACTCCCTGAACATCTGATGGATTTTCATCAGGAGCTGGGGAAACCAAAGAAAGTAGAGAATCAATCACCACTGCAATAACATCTGCATCTATCTATCTATCTATCTATCTATCTATCTATCTATCTATCTATCTATTGATCTATCTATCTATATCTAGCTATCTAGCTATCTATCCACATATCCACATCTGATACAATTATGTTTCTGCATAGATATTACATTTTGAAACATCACCCATTCTGACGCACAGTACCTGGACCCGTAGGTCCTGTACACTATTATTATACTCATTATATAACAATGGGAAACAACCTTGAAGAAAAATCTCTGACCAAAACATCACTGCAGAACCATTCAGAGGTTACTGACTATACTAAAAATATGGTGTTTTTTCTTTGTACTTTACCATTTTATTCCCATTTTTCATATTCATTTTTCATATTTTGACTTCCTTTTTTATTGGATGGTGATGGTGATGGTGTCCATTACCTGCAGGAGTGGTCCTGTACTGGCGTGAGGGCTGGCTGGGCCGGCTGTAGCCCACGTGGTTGAGGGCCAGCACTCTGAAGGAGTAGTAGACGAACGGAGAGAGGCTGAGGTGTGCCGTGGTGCTGGCGCCTTCGACCTCCGTCAGGTTGATCCAGACCCCCGGCTGGTGGAGCAGGTCCTCGTACTGGATCAAGAACTCTGGGGAAAACCACAAGAGAGAAGATTCAAGAATCAAGATTCAAAATTCAGTACTTTATTGCCGCGTCGACAGAGCTGATTGGAAGTTACCTCATTGAAGCTCAAGTTGCAAAGTAAAATTGGGTTTTGGGACTGTTATGTCAAAATTCGTTTTTGTTGTTGTTCTGATGATGAACTGATGCCATAGAAGAACCATTTCTGGCTCCACAAAGAACCATTTCTGTACTCCTTTGCTTAGGCACCTGCATTGTGTTTTTGTTTGTCTGCCCTTATATAGCCTCATTTTCAATTGCACAATATATAATATGGAGGGGTTTGTTTATTTTTTCCACATTTATGCCATCACCCACCATCCAATAACTCAGAATTAAAGAACCATATATGGTTCTTTGGGATATTAAAAGGTTCTTGAAAGGTTCTTTGTGGAACCAGAAATGGTTCTTCTATGGCATCACTCTGAAGAACCATTTTCTGTTTCAGTTTGCACCTTTATTTTTCTGTATATAGTATATAATGTCAGGTTTAGCAGCTGATAGATCTACTGTATATACATTTTGAAGGAATGGCTGTCAAATAGATGGTACAACAGTAAACTTTACATACTCTGTGTGGGACTGTTGTGTTCGTCTCCAGGGATCCAGGTGAGCTGGACGCTCCTCTCTCGCTGGTCCGTCAGCTCCAGGTCGGCTGGGGGTTCCGGTTCCTCTGCAAACACAGTGAGATGTTCAGGACCTCCGAATGTGGAAAATTATGTTCTCTGCTGTCGATTACATCTACAGCTGCAGCTACATCATTGGAATTTTTGATACTGATACTGGTTATGATACTTGAAATTCAAGACCAATTCTGGAACTTTTTTTCAATACCTTTCTTTGCTGAGTGAAAACACGTTTCACAGAGCATAACTTTTGAGCATAAGATTTGCTTTTCTAGACAGGATCTGACAATACTAAATGGATTTTTGCCATAAAAATGCCCATACTGTAAGTTAGTTAAAAACCTGAGATCCCATTGTAAAAATCAAACATTTTGGAGCATAATGACACCTTCTGATGCCTTAAAATTGATATCAATAAAACAACTATGTAGTTGTTTTTATACCCAGCCTTAGCTATATCCACACACAACCTCTCCACAGACAAAGTGGAGAGGTTGGCGTGCAAGCCTTTTGCCAAATCTGAGGGCAGTTTGATATGACAATGAAAGAAATTGAGTTCACAATGCTATATATCCATTTTGGAAAAAAAAAAAAAAGAAAAAAAAATCAGTACCTGATGTTTATCCTAGAGGAGCCAGTTTGTAAAACTGTTATCATTTTGTCAAGCAAATACGTAAGTTACCTACTATCCATCAAAAAGCACAATAAGCACAATTTTGTAAGAGGAGCTGTCATATTTTTCAAATGTTGTATATTTTACATTTAAACAAAACTCTTCAAACTGTAAAATAGACAAAATATATCAAAGAAAACTGAATGAATGAACTGAAAGACACACTAGGCAATATCAGAAAAATACATCTAAAATAAATATTAAAATGGAACAGAAGCTGATGGCTGGGTGAAGATGGCGGATGCTACATGATGCTATGCTGAGGCCAATGTTTGTTTACCGTAGACAATAGCCGGAGTAGGAGTAGCCTCTGAGACAGCGAGAAGCAAGAGTAAAGTACAAGAAGAAGTTAGATGTTAGTGACAGAGATATTTTAGAGACAGAAGAAAAGCAGGAAAATTACAGTGGTCATGTAATGCTAAATGCTAAATTAGAATTGAGACCAACTGTTGCTAGTAAAATAAGTTTTAAAGTGAAAATACTATCAGGGTTTCAATATACTGAGAGGAAGAACAGGATTTTTAAACTGACAGCACTGAATGAGAATAAAACTTATCAGCAGAATAGATGAGAAAGGGACTAATTTGGTCATTTGGTCTTGTTTTGAGTCTTAAATTCCTATTTTTCTTAAAACCAGTGAAAATTATTGCCAATAGAGTGAGATAATTTACCTTGTTTCACTATAGTTCAATTAAATTTCTTTAAACAAGTGACAATATCTTCACTTTAAAGGTTTTCCACACTCACAGTCTCTAACCTGTGGCATCTGGCTGAGCGCAAAAACCCCCTTTAATGTGAATTCAGGATGCGAACGTACCCACGACAGTGAGCATGGCGCTGGCTGAGTCCTGGTCCAGCGTGGTGTTCATGATGCAGGTGTAGGTTCCCTCATCTTCACTCGTCACGTCTTTGATGGTCAGACTGTCTGTGTCCACCACAAACCTGATGACAGAGGAGAGAACCACACATCACCGAGAGGGATGGAGGAAACATACATACTAAAACTAGTATCATATCATTAAGTATCTACTACTACTACTACTACTACTACTACTACTGCTACTACTACTACTACTACTACTATTACTACTACTACTACTACGACTACACTAATACTAACATATCATAATACTGAGACTAGTTGTCATCTCCAAATATAATTTTGGTGAGCCATATTCTCCTGTTTTTCTTGTAATCAGTGTGAGAATGAAGTTTTGCTTAATCTGCATCACTGAATCTGATTTTTTAATGTAGCAGTGGACTGATAATATTAATTCGATTTTTGTGTCTTTTATGGTAAAATATTTTATATAAACCCCTTGTTTTGTCATCTCACCCACACAAACTTGTATTTTCTCTCATTTTTCCGATGTTATATCATTGTGTTTCATCACTGTGTTTTGTGTAAATAACAAATACTCTGAACTAAACTCAGCTAAACTCTGAATAACAACATGAGTCCGGTCCAAAGGCCTTTCGCAGTACCGCACCTCTCGTCGTCAGGCAGCTCTCCGTTGTCTTTCAGCCAGGTCGTCGTGGGAACGAGGGACGGGTCGTGTTTGACTTTACACTCAAACACAGCGTTCCTGTTCCTCTGCACCACCTTGTACTCAGGCTGCTTCAGGATGCGGGTGGGCTCTGGAACGCAGAGACAGGAGAAAATGAGAGAGAGATGATATTAATAGCTGAAAATTATAGTGACACTTTAATTAAATTGTACAGCTAGAGATGGCAGCGTGGCCTAGTGATTAGAGAGGCCTAAAATATAATCTGTTATGATAGTGTATGAGCCACTAGAAGATCTTATAACAGGCTAACAGTGTGTTATTTCCGCTCATGAGGCAAATTAGTAACTGACCCATCGAGGCTGTATTTTAGTCACATTATTAACACAGGTCATCATGAACTATGATGTGTTTTAATAAGAACAGTTTTACGTCACTATGAATAAGCTCACAGTTTATCATAGATACAGTATATGCTTTAAGTAAAAAGTTATTTCATCATTATCTATGGTATGTCTGTACGCTACTGTAGGTGGCGATGGGAATTGCTTCACTACTGATACTGTGTCTGATACTTCAAATTCAATAACTTAAGATTCAATAACTTCACATACTTCAGATTCAATACCAGTTCTGAAAAGATACTTTTTGGATACTTGTCTTTGGTGGATGAGACCACATGTCATTACGCAATACAGTTAGGATGTTTTTTGTTTTTTTTAACATTTGCATACAGAATGATTTCTAAACAGAAATAGATGAACATCCATTGATTTCCCCAGTAAAAAAAAAAAATCTATAAAGACAAAAAACAAGAAGCGGTATTACTGGACCAACAGGTATCATTTTTCGATACCCGGCTCTGACCTCATCCTTTCTACCCAGGAAGTGTCTGTCTCTCCATATCTGACCTTTAACCTCCAGGTAGACATGGTTCTCCTTGATCCCCAGGTTGTTGGTGGCGATGCAGGTGTATTTTCCGCTGTTTAGCGGCTGGGCCACATTGATCTCCAATGTACCGTTGTTATGGATCACATACGGGTCTCCGTCCTGTATGCTGGTCTGACTGTCTTTGAACCTGCATGGAAACAGCAAGCAAGTTGGATTTGTTGAAGGAAAAATCAATATGTTATCATGCATTTAATGGTCCAGAAATAAGGAAGGGGCATGGTACTAAAACTGCCAAGGATAGGGATATGATTTTCACTGGCGCCACTATGTCAATGTGCATAGAAAATAACCAAATTATTATGGAAAACATGGTATGATATGAAATTATTCTCTGACTGACAACATGCTTTTCACAACATAAAACTCTGATACAGAGAAAACTGATTCAAAGACTGATCTCGATCTCACCATGTAATAACTGGTATTGGTGAGCCGAAGGAGGCACAGTCCAGTAAGGCAGGGCGGTTACTGATGACCTGGTACACGTTGTTGGATGGAGTGAGCACCCGCGGGGGCTCGGCTGTGGAAAAGAAGCACAGTATTATTTAAAATCAGGACAGGATACTCCCCAATATTGGCCACAGTGGCTCGTATGTCCAAAATTCCCCAACAACTTTCACTATTTTTTCCTGCCAAATATCATCATTAGAATAGAAATATCTACTTAACTTATTTATAAAACACAAATTAGGGTGAAATCTGATAAGCTGCTTCAATGGATGTTTTGCAACCTTAACTTCAACGCACCGAGAATGCTGACGAAAGCGTTAGCCATCAGGTAGCCAAACTCATTGGAGGCGTTACACTGGTAGACGCCGCTGGATCCTGTCTGCACGCTGCTGAAAATCACAGTGTCCTGCTCCACCGCCCGGCTGGGGTCCTGGGGCGCGTCTGTCAAGGGATCACAGGCAAAATATATGGTCCAGATTATACACAAACCACCTGTACATGTATGTGTTTTTTCTCTGGTGTAGCATGGTGCTGCAGCAATGAAAAAAAACCCAAAACACTAGTAAGGTTTTTCCACTGCATCAGTAGTGTTCATTTCTGTGTACTAACTCTACTTATACTTATGTTACGGTATCAGAAACGATACAGTATAATAAAGTTTATAATAAAGTTTATTTGTATAGCACTTATCAAAAACAGAGTTACAAAGTGCTTCACATAAAAGTGAAAAGAACATAGCAGCAATAAAATCAGTAGACAGAATAAAACAAAGCCTGACATGCATTTAAATGAAAGTGCAATGAAAAATAAAACAATAAGGGAATAAAACGGAATAATAGTATATATGTAGATTTGGTGTGTAGAAACCAAAACATATATAGGATATTATATAGTTCAGTGAGAAGAGCATGACAAAAGCACAAAAGGTCTGCTTCTCTCGTGCCCTTTGGGATCCGACCCATAACCAGGCTGAGGGAAAGCAGAGTCTCGTTTTACTCACTCTCTATGGGGACTCCATTGACGGACCAGCTAATTATCGGTTTGGGTTCTCCGCTGACCCGGCAGATCAGGACGCCGGTCTCATTGGGGGCGAGGATCAGGTTCCTGGGGGCGCTGATCCAGAATGGAGCCGCTACGGAGGATGGACAGGGACAAAGAAATCAAGATCATGGAGGAAAGACGGCAAATAACAGCCATTAAAAAATCTCTACCTAGCATTTCTTTATTATACATGATCTATTTGAGGGACACAGACATGTTTGTTACATCTATTTTCAGGTCATTGTATTAAGCTGCTCTGAATAAAAGTGTCAGCTAAATTCCTAAACTGCAAAATCAACATATTAATGATCGATTCTGATGTAAAGATCCTTGAAATGAATAATACACAATCTGCCACCAGAGAGACAGACTCCAAATATGTTAAAATAGAGTAAAATAATCACGGATGAGTGAAACAAGACGTCAGATGAGTGAACCACAGACCTTTGACAGTGACCTTGATGATGTGGTATGCACTGCCCAGGCTGTTCTTGGCCGTACAGCGGTAATCCCCGGCATCCGCCTCCGTCACTTCAACGATCTTCAGCGTCTTCTGGAAGTTGTGGAGGGACATCCTGCCGCTCGGCATTTCTCCACTCTCCTTCAGCCAGGAGATCTCTGGAGTGGGCCTGGCATGGGAACAGGCAACAGAATTTAAAGTGGGTGTATGCGTGTGTGTGTGTGTTATTTATGCATTTTGTTGTTGTTTTTTTTCTTGTTATTTTTGATGTCATTCGATTGAAGTCTTCGTCATCTATCTTTATTTTATTTTCTACCACAGTTCAGTCGTCACAATGCTCTGGTCTTCAAAAACCAAATTCAGGTCAGTCACTCCTCTATATCTGGGTGCTATCAAACTTAATCAGTGTGGTAAAAATCATTTTCTACAAATTAAGTCTGTTCTTTAATGCACAATATTTAATAGTAATATAAGAAAGTATAAGTTGTATTACTGTGAAATTTTTACTTTAATTTAGCCATAAATCTTTCATCTAGGCTGCAATTTTTCACTACTAACTACTGTAATCCTCTTCTTGTATGCAAATGAATTTTGATAATGCCATATCATTACTTCAGCAATTAGTTTGCATGAACTGCTGTGACACAGTGATGTGCGGTGATATATATCTAGCTAATTACTCTTACATTTTTGGCTCTTACACTCTGGCATTTTCTAAACGCAGATTGTTGTATAAATAGCACTTCTATGTATGTAATATCCTATAATCTCTGCTTGTCTCGGTTCAGTTGCTAACGTCAACTACAAAAAAAACATTACTGTATTTTGTATAAAAGAGATTAAGGTATCAACTAGGAACCCAGAAAGATGAAATCACATTCAACCGCTAAATAATTAGGTCTGTAAGTCATCATCAGAAATTGCAGCATTGGTTTTATCACTTCTTTCCTCTCCTTGTCAGTGTTTTAATATGTGTAATATGTGCAAATAAACTGATCTACATGCTGATAGGAGTTAGCTGGTTACTTACAGGCCCTCGGCGATGCACTCCAGCTCCAGAGTCTCCCCTCTCAGAACCATCTTGGTGCTGCTGGAGCCCAGAGGCGCCATGAAACCGGGCCGGCGCTCTCCCGCCGGGCTGTCTGAACACACGGGGACACGAGGCCAAATCAGAGCCAGACCACAACACTCGACTCAGGGGCTTTTAGAGGAGAAACCTACAGTGGCACGCCCTGTGGGACCTACGTAGTATTTAAGTCTGGAGAGAAGCTAGCTAGATCAGAGCTCCATTCACATTGACATGAGGGACAGAGGTAGAGAAAAATCTCTCTAATCTTTCTAGTGAATAGTCCTGAATGAAGAGCATAAAAAACACCTGGATGTGTATAAAGGATTTGTCACAGTGGACACAATGGATAGAAAATGAGTGAATATGACGATGCAACACAATGTGATAGCAAATTCCCTGTTTTACCCCATCACATATGAACAGTATCTGAGAGAGCAAGAGCGATCTCCCTGAGAGGGCTAGCCGTCGGTCTGTTGCTATGACAACACAGGGTTCTTTGCTGAGAACACCCCCCACCCCCCTCTTCCCCCTTCCAGAAGTTCCTCTTGGAAGGTTCTAGCATTCCGTCACCGATTACACCTCAGCTATTTTTTAACCGAAAAGGTCAAGGGAGTCTGAGCCAAGTGGAAACAGATAATGAAGTGGGAGTGGGATGGGAGGCAGAGATTGGCTGTGTGGAGTGCAGCTTGTGTAAAGTAAAGATCCTTCAATGAGTCTTTTTTTTTTTTAAAGGGTCAGAGTGACAGAATAAAAAAAAAAGAGCATGGAAGGATCTAGAAAGATGGATGAAGACCGATGCCTTTATGTCGGAGTGAAGCTCTGAGGCATGCTTCATGTCTGGCCATCTTGGGGAAACAGATTGATGTGTGCTAGATGGAGTAGATCATGAGATCATAGTGAATTCATACTTGAATTATGCATAATAAAGACAGCGTTGGTGTTGGCTGATATTTCATGTGTTACGCATGCTTTGAGGGTTGTTATGAGTTTGTTGAGTATGTTATGTTATGTTATGCAATCCACCATGTACATATTTTGATGTAAGTTAGAGGCAATTAATGGATGTTGTTGATCAGATTTTGCTATGTAATGGATCATATATTATGATGTTAATATAATTACAGAGGATGGGGTTGAGGCTAAGTTAAGGGTAAGTGTGTATTTCAGGTAGGGTTAGACCAGGGAGTGAAGACGGGACTGGGTTCACACTGAGGGGGGCTGGATGGGGAGAAACCAGCAGCACTCACCACTATAGAAATCAGTGATATTGTATAAAGCAGCCACAGTCTCATTCATTGCTTCCACTGTAATGTAACAGAAAATCATAAGCATGCAATCCTAGAGCTAGGTCAGGGAGATTCTGAGCTCAGGGAAGGAAGAAAACAAGAAAAACAGCAACAAAAAATCTGGAGATCATAAACAAGAATGACTGGCAAATGATAAGAAGAAAAGTTTAGAATCAATTACAAAAAATCTTAAGTCTAAAACTAAAATCAGAGCAATTGAAGAGTTTCTTGAGTTTCTTCTTACAATGATATTGATGTTTTTTTTCAACTGGTATTAACCATTTCAAAAAGTTAGATCTACTGTGATTGTTCAACATTAAAACAAAGCAAAATAAAATGATATATAGTAGAAGAGAACTTGAACTTGAACTTGAAGAGAACTCTTCAATTGGAGACAAGCAAGCAAGTGAAATTAAAACCCAGGCTGGAAGAACGGCAGGTGCAAGGCCTGTTCACACTGTCCGACTTACTGTCCAGCACGGTGACGGAGATGGGCTGTTTCTGCTGGATGGTCTGCGTGTGGGGGAAGCGGGCGTAGCAGATGTAGTCACTCCTGGTGTCTTCTGGGAGAACGTTGGAGAAGTACAAGTCTCCATTCAGCGCCTGGGACACTCGATCGTTCAGCGGCAGCCTCTGGAAGACTGGAGGATGAGGAGAGGAAGAGAATGAGAGAGAGAGAGACACATACAGTAAGAGAAAGAGTGAGAGTAAAACCAAATTAATTAAGTGGGTGAAACATGGCATTAACAGCATCTGTAAATAAAATGTGTGCAGTCATGGCATTGTAATTGGATCTCCCAAATCTCACTTGAAAAGCAGAGACTGAAGTTTCAGCAGGAGCCATTCAGCCAAAGCACATTCATTAATTTAAATTGTTTATTTGGATTACATTTATGGAAAAAGCAGTCTGTACCCTTCACAGGGTCAGTAAATGTAGACTAACAGTCAATAATCCATATCCAAAATGTAGCTACAAAGATGCAGAAGCATGGGCAAAAGGTGTCAGCATACTGTATATGCTGAATGCATATTTATTGAGTGTAGTCTTATGTTTATAGTATGTCTGATTCTGCTGCAGAGAGACAGTTTAAACAGTTTAAAACTCACTGTTATCCATCCAGAATATGACGGGAGGGGGCAGGCCGGCGGGGGGCCGACACGGCAGCACCAGGGAGACCCCCATCTGCACCACGATGGCCTCATTTCTCTCCTTGGACCACAAGGGGGACCCTGCGAGTCACACAAACATCAAACAAAAGGTATTGTAGGCCAACCACAACTAAATATAGATCAAATAAATTAATATATTTGTAAAAATGCTTTGATGAGGCTGAGCACGGTGCAAATTTGAAGTGTGCCAGTGGAAGCTGGGAACACAATTCTAGGGATCAGTTCTGTTTTTTGTTGTTGTTCCATCTGTTCTTGTTCTTTTTTACATCGGCAGTATTTGAAGGGTTAGGGTTAGGGTTGTGGTTAGTGAAGTTAAATTCCAAAATTTACTTTACAACATCAAAAAAAAGTGATTGACAACACAAAATTAAACCAAATCATGGTGCTTTTGGAGGGACAGTAGGTAATGTCCAAGCCCTCGTTTGATAAAATGATTGAAATGACACTTTTACAGACTGCACCATCTACTTAACTGTATTTAAATGAACTTTATGAACTTTATGTAATGGCTTTTCCCCCCAGACAATGGATGGATAGCATTTTGAAAACTAACTCCTAACTCATTTCATAGCATAGTCCAAAGTTTAGGCATTCATTTATTCATTAAAAACTCTTTATAGTGCAAAAAAAACTTGGAAAACATTGGAAGAAACATTATTTAGTAAAAAAATAAGAAACACTAATGTTAATGATAATGATGTGAGCTCTTACTGGACTGTCGGATGACAATGTTGTTGGATACGGCAGTGCCATGCTCATTGTGAGCGGTACACTGGTATGTTCCCTCATAGGCCTCTGCCTTTTCCCCGCTGATGTCGATGACCAGAGTCCCTGAACCGGGCTTCATCAGGACCTTGGAGTCTTTCTCCACATCAAAGTGGGTCCCGTTTCTCGTCCATGAGAAGCTAGGATCAACAAGAACAATAGTATCAGTAGTATCATCGCTGTGTTTTCCAGGCTAGTTTCTTTCAAATTTGGCAGTAAACCAACTGAGAGCATTTCAAGCAGAAGGCAAAAGTGTTGTGACAGGAAAAAAACACACAAAAGGATAGAAATGACAAAGTATAGTCCATTTGTTCAAACCATCAAGATTCATTCTGGTCTATTCATCCAGATTCATTTGTATTTCATAGCAGGGAGTTTGGCTGATTCCAACTCATTTGATTCAGAAGCTGGTAGCAAATCTACACTGTGGCTAATGCACTCTGCCAGGTGTGCAGCTAAGCGTTTCTCAAGCGATCGGTCTCCATGCCAACAGTTGCCATGGTGACTCATATTTCCACTGCTCCAGGTTAAGTTGCCCTCAGGCACAGCTCTATAATCGGCCTTAGCCACGCCAAATCGTGACTGTAAATTGATATATAGGACCATGAAACTGAACAGCAATCGGTTTCCTATTCTTGGTTAGTGAAATTCTCAGGTAGTTAAGAATTTGTAGCTCCATTAAACCCCATCAAAGATGATCAAAAATCAATTGTTCATGTACACGTTTGACACATCTTTATGACCAATAGACTTAAGCAGCTGATTTAACTGGTTAGGATCGTCAAACAGAGAAGAGGATGTAATTAGTGAAATCGGCTGGTTTAGTTGGAATGGAAACCTGCAGACTCTTGGCGCTCCATGGCACCTGGCTGCCCATGCCTGATGTCTAAGCATGGATGGGACAACATATGACAACAGTGACACGGGACAACAGTGAGTTTCTGACCTGGGGTGAGGCTTCCCCTTGGCCTCACAGTGGATGACGATGTTCTCCCGCGGGTCAAAGATGTAATCTTTTGGGGACTGTAGCGTTATAGTGGGGGGCTGCGGCACTGGAGAAACACAGATGGAAGGTTAATTCAGGAAAACACACACACACACACACACACACACACACACACACACACACACACACTCCACAACATAATGTACACATGCCAGCATAGCACACCAAAGCTTACAGGATCTTAGCAAGCAGAAGAAAAGCAAACAACATGCATTAAGCAATCAAATCCAGTCAAACTTGACAATCAACAGTGTCACTTATCTAGAGCTAACAAACTCACTGCAAACAAAGCCATAACTGTTTCACCCCGGATCTGATGATTGCCATCTTACCATTCCATGAAACGACATAAAGCAAGCAACACTCCAAAACAAGCAAGTCACTTGGTAACGCGGGGGTCTAGATGACCGCATGCACATCTAACATCGCTCCAACCCACACCAAAGCGAATCAGTTTTGAGAGCGGTCTTTGAGCCAACTTACATCCTTCCAGTACTTTAGCTTTTTGTCCACCGTGACACGCCGTACCACAGTGAAGGAACATTGAGGAGAGGCTAGGTGTTAGTTTTTGCAGGGAGTCAATCACAGGTTCAGGTCAAATAGCTGCACTTTCAATTACTTTGAGCATTTGATCGAGCCTGCCTACACTTGAGGATGGACAGGTTTTCTCATTTTTGGGGATAGATCAATTGTTTGAGTTATATCAGGCATGTGCAATCAATGCTAGAAAAGTAGTTGAAGACATAATAATTTGACCCAGGATGTGTAATAGGTATAGGATATAGGTAGACAGAGTTCCTCCTAAATGTGATTGCATTTAATCAATGAAAACCACCAACTCAATCCCATGCTTGTAACCATGCAATGCTGAAATGCAGGACATCCCTTCTTCCCCAGTACACTGGTGCTTACTATCTAAAAAGAGTGTGAAATAAGGTTTAGAAAGTACTTATTTCTACATACTGTAGCATTAGCGTTTGAATTACACGGGTCATGACTCTTTATTCTCAAAATGTTTCCGCTGCTAATCAAGCCAAAAATATTTTTGCTGTCAACCTTGAAATTTTAGAAACCGCATTTGATTTAGAGACAGCGTCGCACCAGAGTCAGGGTGTAATTCAAACTCTGCATTGCACATTTCACTATTAACCATCCTATGCAATAGAGATGAGGTTAATCCAGCTTTAATTCAATCAATTCAAAATGTAAATTAAAAATGCAATTCATTCACCAACAATAGATACTCATTCTCTCATTTCATCTTTTGATGATTCGGTAGCAGTTTAAAAAATCCACTTTCCAGAACTGACAGAGCTGAAACTCAATCCATCCTAACTGTAATGTGCAAGTAATCGGAGTAGCTGTGATAGTGATAATACTTACGGTCAAGAGGCACTTCCAACGCTGAGGTCATGTGACCCAGGAGTATCAACAGCACAGCTCCAAAGCCCGGCGCCCACTTCCTCTTCCTGTCCATGGTCGGGTGTGTCACGGCGAAAACCTGCGGTCCAGATTCAGCGTAAATTTCCCCAGCACTCCACAATCAAGATGGTCAGATCAACCTGAAGAAGTTTGGATCCACGCTGCCCAGTCAGCTGTTGAGAAGGTCCAAGAAAGAAAGAAAGAAAGAAAGAATGATGAAGAGGAGAAAGAGACATATATAGGTTATTATATGGGCCACTCAACAGACTGTTAGGGCGCAATTACACCTACAGTTTGTTTTCTTTGGTCCGAACCAGAGTGGAAAAGTTGACTTTGTTGCATTTTTGTATTGGGTTCATTTAGGTTCACATTGCTCAACTACAGGCAAACCAGGACTTGTAAACAGAAGTCATATGGACTCACAATTAGCTTGTTTATTGGACAGAGTTTTGGTAACCTTTGGTCATCCTGCAAGGTTAGACATTTTGGCAGCATGGGGCATCAAAACAAATCTGATTCCAAACAATGTGACTTTAGCATGATGGACTTGTCTGTGTGCTTTGCTGTAATTTAACATCTCTGGTGTTCATACCAGTTATACCTATAAAGAAATAGCTGAATA